>NC_084746.1:26016551-26304051 GCF_033978785.1 Entelurus aequoreus
GTAAAAAAAATTGTGAGAGAAAAATATATTTGCAGAAGGTTCCTTAAAAACAGCAGAGCGCTTCTGTAACTGACAAAAAATCATTAACCAAAGGGGCCCATTGTTGGTCCGCAAGCGAACCCTAAAGGGCCGCCAAAACATATCAAGCTCAGTTGTAATTCACTTTTTTACCACTTGTGACAGTCATGACAATCTCAAACAAACAGAGAAAGTCTGCAGCTAAAGTCATAGAGGAGTTTTAAAGTGCCAAAAATATGACTATAGTGGTAAAACAGTATTTTTATATGGACTTTTTGTTGTCAGTTTAGTAAATAAGCATAGTATTAATAATTTAGTTGATTTATTTTAGCACTAATTAATTGTATATAAATGTATTTTTCATCGTTTTTTTTTAGTCACTTCTAATGCATAATACTTGGTTGAATCAGCCTGACCTAAGCCTAAGGTGTATGTATTAAAAAAGAAAATTGTGATTAACTCATGGTTTCATATCATTTGACAAAGTTGTTAACCTGTTAAACTGTATAAAGGTTAGATATAATCATTGAATATGATTAAATTATAATGTAAGATTACTATTTCAGTGTTAATATGTTCCTCTCTGTAAAAAAGTTAAGAACCCCTGCTCGAGAGGACTCTCCTAGCAGGCACAAGACATTGATACAACGTTGATTATACATACAGGTCCTTTAAAAGTGACTTTGAAACAATGTTGCAAAATAGTTGTATTTGTAAATTGAGACGTTGATGTCCAACTTTGGATTCATGTTTTTGTTTGGGAAATGACCAAAATTCTGTGGTCAAATCAACGTCACAACCTGACATTGAATAAACGTTGTCAAAAAGTATGTTGTTTCAACGTTGTATTTGTGTTGTACAATATTGGCTGGGAAATGACCAAAATTCAACGGTCAAATCAACGGAAGAACCCAACACTAATTAAATGTCGTCAAAAAGCATGTTGTTTCAACGTTATGTTTGAGTTGCTCAATGTCAGGATTTAATTCCACAAGTTCTCAACATTGTTTTCATGCCTTGTGCCTGCTGGGTTGGTTCTACGGAATATACAACATAAAAACTAGTAGTGAAGGGAGAAGTTTGGCCCACAAGTCCTTAGCTTTCTGGAATTTGGTGCCCAAAACGTTTTAGGTGATCTACACCAGTGGTTCTCAACCTTTTTCAGTGATGTACCCCCTGTGAATTTTTTTTAAATTCAAGTACCCCTAATCAGAGCAAAGCATTTTTGGTTGAAAAAAAGAGATAAAGAAGTAAAATACAGCACTATGTCATCAGTTTCTGATTTATTAAATTGTATAACAGTGCAAAATATTGCTCATTTGTAGTGGTCTTTCTTGAACTATTTGGGAAAAAAAGATAGGTTTTTATTTATATTTATAAAGGATTTTTTAATTGTTGCTATTTTTAGAATATTTTTAAAAAGTCTCACGTACCCCTTGGCATACCTTCAAGTACCCCCAGGGGTACGCGTACCCCCATTTGAGAACCACTGATCTACACTAATGTACCCTTATTGGTCTAAAATATTACATTTGTATCTGTTCTAGGCACAGAAAAAGCAAGTTCCTGACCTGTAAAAGTGAACAGTCCAGTGTACAACAACAGCAGAACGTCACCCTTGTGACTAGCTCGTACTGCTAAATATAAATGTAGGTCCAAAAGGTGTAATTGGATGCTCTAAACGTGAGTTTACTTCTAAAAACAAGCGTGTCATTTAAAATAAAATCTTCTCCAGGCGTGCTTCCATAAAACCAAATCATCACACAGGACTCCCATTATGAGGACAAAGAGCAACGGGCCACCACACGTCAATGCTTGACAGCTAAAATGAAATGTACAATATACAACCTCCATCAAGACATGTTAATGTGATTAGAGGAGAGCTGAGTGCTGTCTGTTTGCTCGCTCTTCACGACATCTCACAGTGTTTTCACATCCTGGACCGTTTTTCCCCGAAAGGTGTTTTTGTTTGAGGTGTTGGCCCAGCAACGCAAGTTCCACAGACACGGAATATAACACCGACGTATAAAAGTTGTGATTGTGCTACATGAAGCTTTGTTTTTCCATTCACACACACACACACACAGAGGCTCTCACGCCCCACCTCTGTCCCATCACTCGCAACAGCGGTGCAGTTTGTTTGGTTCTTTCTCGCCGCATGTCAGCACCTCCCATTGCCCATGACGTTTACTTAATATACATTTTCCGTTTCCACTCCCTCAAAGACGATCCTTCAAGAGTGAGAATCATTGACCTCAACAATCATCACTCCCTCTTTGGAAATGATGCTCAACTGTTTGTCTTGAAATAAAAGCTTAATGATCACATTCCCTAAAATCACAAACATCTAATCTTCCCTTACGATGATCTATTACAGTCTATAACTATATTAGATTAAACGAGTGAAAGGTGACTATGCCGGGGTTATTTCATATGTAGAGGAGTCCCAAACTATTTAAAAGGTTGCATTTTTTTTATTTGTTTGCTTTATCTGTGAAAATATTCCATTTATAATTGATAATTTCTACTTTGCCATAAATAGTTTGCCACGGTCACGTCTGGAACCAATTAACAGCGATTAACGAGGGATGACTGTTGTTCATGCCACATACAGACCCATCACAGGAATATACACTACCGTTCAAAAGTTTGGGGTCACATTGAAATGTCCTTATTTTTGAAGGAAAAGCACTGCACTTTTCAATGAAGATAACTTTAAACTAGTCTTAACTTTATAGAAATACACTCTATACATTGCTAATGTGGTAAATGACTATTCTAGCTGCAAATGTCTGGTTTTTGGTGCAATATCTACATAGGTGTATAGAGGCCCATTTGCAGAAACTATCACTCCAGTGTTCTAATGGTACAATGTGTTTGCTCATTGGCTCAGAAGGCTAATTGATGATTAGAAAACCCTTGTGCAATCATGTTCACACATCTGAAAACAGTTTAGCTCGTTACAGAAGCTACAAAACTGACCTTCCTTTGAGCAGATTGAGTTTCTGGAGCATCACATTTGTGGGGTCAATTAAACGCTCAAAATGGCCAGAAAAAGAGAACTTTCATCTGAAACTCGACAGTCTATTCTTGTTCTTAGAAATGAAGGCTATTCCACAAAATTGTTTGGGTGACCCCAAACTTTTGAACGGTAGTGTATGTTTGTATATTATTAGTGAAATGTGAATATGCTGTGAAACATTACGATATCATATTTTCTAAATTCTAATGTAACAAACAGAACATGCAATATACACTATATTGCCTAAGGTATTTGGCCACCCATTCAAATGATCGGCCACAGGTGTATACAATCAAGCACTTAGGCATGGAGACTGTTTCTACAAACATTTGTGAAAGAATGGGCCGCTCAGTGATTTCCAGCGTGGAACTGTCATAGGATGCCACCTTTGCAACAAATCCAGTCGTGAAATGTCCTCGCTCCTAAATATTCCAAAGTCAACTGTGGACTTTTTTTATAAGAAAATGGAAGAGTTTGGGAACAACAGCAACTCAGCCACGAAGTGGTAAACTGACAGAGAGGGGTCAGCAGATGCTGAAGCGCATATTGCAAAGAGGTTGCGGACTTTCTGCACAGTCAGTTGCTACAGAGCTCCAAACTTCATGTGACCTTCTAATTAGCCCACGTACAGTACGCAGAGAGCTTCATGGAATGGGTTTCCATGGCCGAGCAGCTGCATTTAAGCCATACATCACCAAGTCCAATGCAAAGCGTCGTATGCAGTGGTGTAAAGCACGTCGCCCCTGGACTCTAGAGCAGTGGAGACGTTCTCTGAAGTGATGAATCACGCTTTTCCATCTGGCAATCTGATGGACGAGTCTGGGTTTGGAGGTTGCCAGGAGAACGGTACATTTCGGACTGCAGTGTGAAATTTGGTGGAGGAGGAATTATGGTGTGGGGTTGTTTTTCAGGAGTTGGGATTGGCCCCTTAGTTCCAGTGAAAGGAACTTTGAATGCTCCAGGATACCAAAACATTTTGGACAATTCCATGCTCCCAACCTTGTGGGAACAGTTTGGAGCGGGCCCCTTTCTCTTCCAACATGACTGTGCACCAGTGCACAAAGCAAGGGCCATAAAGACATGGATGACAAAGTCTGGTGTAGATGAACTTGACTGGCCTGCACAGAGTCCTGACGTGAACCCGATAAAACACCTTTGGGATGAATTAGAACGGAGACTGAGAGCCAGGCCTTCTCGACCAACATCAGTGTGTGACCTCACCAATGCGCTTTTGGAAGAATGGTCGAAAATTCCTATAAACACACTCCGTAACTTTGTGGACAGCCTTCCCAGAAGGTGGACCGACATCATATTGAACCCTATTGGTTAGGAATGGGATGGCACTTCAGTTCATAAGTGAGTCATGGCAGGTGGCCAAATACTTTTGGCAATAGTGTGTATTTTTGCCTGACGTCAACCTTATACAACTTAGAAATATGAAACCGGGACTTTACTTTACTGTTTAACTGTTCCTCATAATTGCATTTTTATTTTTGTATTATTTGTGTTTATTAATTATAAAGTCATGTACTTGCTTAGTCACATTTCATATTTGAAGTGAAGTGAATCATATTTACATAGCGCTTTTCTCTAGTGACTCAAAGCGCTTTACATAGTGAAACCCAATATCTAAGTTACATTTAAACCAGTGTGGGTGGCACTGGGAGCAGGTGGGTAAAGTGTCTTGCCCAAGGACACAATGGCAGTGACTAGGATGGCGGAAGCGGGGATCGAACCTGAAACCCTCAAGTTGCTGGCACGGCCGCTCTACCAACCGAGCTATACCGCCCCACCGTAATATTTAATCTTTAGGTAATATTTTTGTCAAGCTGTTCTACAAAACTTAATCAGAATCATCTTTATTGGCCAAGTATGTAAAACAGAGGGAATTTGACTTGACCCTCTTATTTGAATAATTCATTACTAAAACACAGAACACAAAAACTAAAACACAAAATATGTACAGTACTGTATATGATTTTAATGAGCAGATAAATGATATAACCAACTGAAGTCGTACAACTTTATAAAGCATTTAGTGGACAAAATAATACATAAAACTAAACATCTAATAATACATAACTTATATCAGTGGTTCTCAATCTTTTTTCACCAAGTACCATCTCAGAAAACACTTGGCTCTCAGAGTACCACCATAATGACCACCAATAAAAAAAACAATAGCGCAGTAGCCTTAAGTATTCATTAAAACAAGGCAGAGGTTTTATTTAACAAGTATTCAATATTTTTGGCCATTGTAACATTACACACAGTTTGAACAGTAACACTGTGTTTGAATATTTAAGTAGGTGGTACTTTGGCGTACCACTAGATGGAGATAGTGTACCACTTGTAGTACACCTACTACAGTTTAAGAATCACTGACATATATAATACATCCAACCATCCATTTTCTATTGCCTGTCCCTTTTGGGGGCACTGGAGCCTATCCCAGCTTGCAGTATATAATAAAAAATATACAAAAGAACAACACAAAATGATGTGAATATTAATAAATAAAGCTGCAAGCAGCGCTGAAAGGGCCCTCGGACCCCCGTGCATGCATGCATGCTGTTAGCGGGCACACATGACATAGGTCTTGCTGCCAGTTTTCCCAGTTTGAAGGAGATTGTGGAATTTCAAGCTGAATTTACACATGCATACTATTTACCCAGTAGGGTTCGCCATCTGAGTCAATCCAAAAAAATTGGAGGGCGAACTAACCGATCATAAAAATTTAGAGACAATTGTACCATGTGGTAATTAACATAGAATATTAGCATGCTAACCCTGGCAAATTCACATGAAAAGACTCCGCAAACTAACTGAATGACCGGAAGTAATGAAGTCCGTAGTTTTTAGGTTGGAAAAGAGATCTCTGATCTCAATGGGATTTTTACCTGGTTAAATAAAGGCTAAATAAAATAAATAAAAATAGGTTAACTGTTAAAAATTTGCTAAAATGTAAGCATACTAACATTACAACATTAACAGTTTGCACGTGTCAAGTCCCAAAATGTATGACTCTGAGGTGTATACCAGTAAAGTTATCCAAAAAAGCAAGTATGTTAACTGTTGGCATGTCAATGTTGGCATGGTAGCATGCTAACATTAGTATATTAACAGGTAGCACGTGTCAAGTACCAAAATGTATGACTCTGAGGTATATACCAGTAAAGTTATCCAAAAAAGCAAGTACCGTATTTTTCGGACTATAAGTCGCTCCGGAATGTACGTCGCACCGGCCGAAAATGCAGAATAAAGAAGGAAAAAAACATATATAAGTCGCATTTTTGGGGAAAATGTATTTGATCAAATCTAACACCAAGAATAGACATTTGAAAGGCAATTTAAAATAAATAAAGAATAGTGAACAACAGGCTGAATAAGTGTACGTTATATGACGCATAAATAACCAACTGAGAACGTGCCTGGTATGTTAACGTAACACATCATGGCAAGAGTCATTCAAATAACTATAACATATAGAACATGCTATACGTTTACCAAACAATCTGTCACTCCCGATCGCTAAATCCGATGAAATCTTCTTCCCCGGTGTCGCCTCTGGTATGTCCTTTCTTTCTGATGCTCGATTGCCGTTCTCTGCTGCATATTTCACTACGTCCAGTTTGTAATCTGCAGTATATGATTTCCTTTTCGGTGCCATTTTAGTTCAGCCCTTCTCAGTTTTTATAAGTTACCGCCAATGTTGACGTGATCCATTTTAATAGCTACGGCAGTAGCATATAGCAGTTAGCATCCCATGACCCACAATGCATTTCTGCCATGACCCTCCTCTGCCAAATTCTTATTGGTTGACGTGTGAGTGACGATTGCTGCCATTTGCTTTGTCTCTTACGCGAATTAGATAAATAATATTATTTGATATTTTACGGTAATGTGTTAATAATTTCACACATAAGTCGCTCCTGAGTATAAGTCGCACCCCCGGCCAAACTATGAAAAAAACTGTGATTTATAATCCGAAAAATACGGTATGCTATTGCATGGTAGCATGCTAACGTTAGCATATTAACAGGTAGCATGTGTCGGGTACCAAAATATTTGACTCTTAAGTTGTATATCAGCAAAATCAGCGAAAAAAAAGCAACCATGTTAATGTTAGCATGTGTCAAGTACCAAAATATATGACTCTGAGGTGTATACCAATAAAGTTATCCAAAAAAGCAAGTATGCTATGGCATGGTAGCATGTTAACAATAGCATATTAACAGGTAGCATGTGTCGGGTACCAAAATATTTTAGTCTAAGTTGTATATCAGCAAAAAAAAGCAACCATGTTAATGTTAGCTAGTTAAGATGCTAATGTAAGTATGCTAACAGTTAGCACGTGTCAAGTACCAAAATATATGACTGAGGTGTATACCAGTAAAGATAACTTTACTGTTTAAGTTTGAGTTATCCAAAAAAGCAAGTATGCAAACTGTTGGCATGTTATATTTGCATGGTAGCATGCTAACGTTAGCATATTAACAGGTAACATGTGTCAAAATATTTGACTCTGAATTGTATATCAGCAAAAAAAAAAAGCAAACATGTTAATGTTAGCAAGTTAATGCTAATGTAAGAGTTAACAGGTCTCAAGTACCATAATATATGACTCTAAGTTGTATACCTGTAAAATTAGCTACAAAACCCACCATACTATTGTTAGCATTGATATGCTAACAGTTAGCATGTGTGAAAAAATAAACACGTAATAATGTATAATATATCATATCAATACAGTATCCAATACAAAAGCAAATAACAAAAAATGATGTGAATAAGGACAAATTATTAAAATAGTAATTCAATAGGTCAAGCCAATGAACATATATAAATGTTCTTGCATAAACGTAATATTTTTTCGGTTAAACTAAAAAAATATAAGTGTGTTTTAATAAGTATGTGTAAGATTTTTTATTATTTTGAACATGCTGTGCATTTTGGTGGCGCTAACTGAACGTGTGTGTCCACAATAAACACACACGTCCATCCATCCATCCATTTTCTACCGCTTTGTCCCTTTCGGGGTCACGGGGGGTGCTGGAGCCTATCCCAGCTGCACTTCACTCTCACATTCACACACTCGGGCCAATTTAGCAAACACGCACGTGCGCACTGAGAAAAACAAAACAATCCCCAGTCTCCCCATCAGATTTCATCACAAGTAACCACTCTCCTCCTCCTCCACCTCTTCCCCCACATTCCCTCTGGTCAATTACTCTAAACGAATGCCAATCATTCCGCCCAGCTGTCGGCTCCACACGAAGCCTCCTTCCAGACAAAACCAAAAAGGTGGTCTTTGCAAAAACAAGGACAGACGTCCTGGAACACAAACTACTTGTGCTTCTATTCATTAACTCAACAAACCGTTGCGCTGCTCCTTCATGTGTAGCGACGAAACACTCCTTTTGGGTGGCTTCAAGAATGATGGCTGAACTTTAGACCACCCTGCCCACACAGGCCATGCCAGCTCAAATTGATTGATTTCCTCCAAAGTGAGTGAGCAAGAAGGGGAACAAATGAAGCAATGAGCTGTGGAGTGACACAGAACAGTAGCACTGTGACTTGTTGAGTCATGGTGAGGATGTCACTGAGGAGGGAGGTGGAAGTCCACTATCTTCTGTGACTTAACAGGATGCGACCCGGCGTTATGTCATCTGCTCATTTAAAAACCCACTCATGCTACATAGAGAAATTCCCACGCCCCCCCCTCTCCCCCAAACCTTTGCTGGAAAACCCATTTTTCACTATTTTAAAGTCTAATTGTTTAATCCAGAGCAGAGAGTGGTTCGGGAATGGGAGTGTGTGGCATAGTAAGAGGTTTAAGTGCTGTGCCTTGGAAGGTCAGCGGCTCTGTTATGGTCACTGTGTGACTGGCACAGATTGGCCGAGCGATGGCTTCCCGCGTGACTAGCGCCGCCGCCCCCCGCCCCACGGATGTGTTCTAGCGCACGCCATGGCACAGGGGCGGGCCTGTATGCACTGCATACCACGGCACTGGCGCTAACAGGGCCCCACGCGAGACCCGAACTAGGCCGGTTTTGCTGAAAAAAATTATTATTTGACTTATAAATGCGATGCAATTCCATGAGTCACACCCCTAAAGCCTATGTGTCAAAGTCCAAATAATGAATGATCTATGGCCCCCGGGATGATATTTGATTAGTATTAGAACCGGCCCGCAGGCTGCCTGCTGCTGTTTTGCACGCACCAATACTCCATTAGTGTTGGCGCTAGGGATTTTCAAAATAGGGTACCAGGTACCCCATCAAGTCATAAAAATGGCGTCCCACATACAATTTTTGGGGTCCTACTTTTTTGTAACCGTTTTGAAAACAAATGATAAATGTATTATCCTGTTATATCTCACATTCTATATTGTGTTTTGGAAAAAGGTTGTCATAAACGTTACTTGATTCATTAAAAAAAATAATACAAAAGAAAACACATTTTCATGCATACAGGTGTATGTAAATTTATTCCGTTATAAACATTCATTCACTTTCTTCTTTCCTTCATAGATCTAAACTTTACCGCTGCCCGTATTTTTTTTCTATATTTTTATTGTAATATTTTCCGAATGTGTTTGTTCTATTTTTGGCCAAAGTAAGACAAACAAAACAATCTGAATCGGTCTTTATTTTTTAGTTTTAATGCCATGATTTTAATAGTCCGGCCCGCGTGTGCACAGATTTTCCTCCATGCGGCCCCTGAGCTAAAATTAGTTTGACACCCCTGTTCTAAAGGACCCAAAACAGAGCTTCTTCAATGTACTGCTTTTGTTTTTTTCCAATTTTGTCAACGTTTGAAGCGCCAGTCAGAGCTGTGTCAGTCGGTCTTAGAGATCACTTTGTGTGAAATTTACCATTAATTGATTAGCGTGGACCCCGACTTAAACAAGTTGAAAACTTATTCGGGTGTTACCATTTAGTGGTCAATTGTACGGAATATGTACTGTACTGTGCAATCTACTAATAAAACTATTTAAATGTGTCCAAACTCTCAGTCTCGCTGTATAGCTTCATGTTGCAAGAAAACCGCTTTGGGATCTGGGAGTAATCTATCAATTAGTTGGTTCGATTCATTGAGAAATCCCACAAAACACATTTTGAAGCCTCAATGTGTGTTTCAGGCAAAATAGTTGAAATAAACAACACTTTTGCTGCTTGCCATGAATTCGTAATGTTTTCTAATAAATGCACATCGTCAACATTAAGATTGCACTTTTAAAATGTGTGCATTAATTTATAAGAAACACTCTCTGCAGTTCATGGCACCCACACACCTCTCATGAGCGCTATTACATCTTAGTTGCACTTATTAAAAAATTAATCCAAGCAATACAATATAAATCAAAGCTCTTTTCTAAATCAAATGAATCTTTTAACAGTTTCAGCTTGGTAGGTAATGTTTCAATTTAGTAAAGCGCTCAAAACTATGGCTCCGCTTTTTAAAATGTGCTAGCTTGATGCTAATTTACATTTCTTGTGTGTTAAACATACCTGGCCAATTCAGCTGATTCTGATTTTGGTTCTGATTCTGCTATACCATATGCTGTACATGCTACTAATTAGCATTAGCGATTTGACATGGCGATTTGACACCTCCAAATTTGGGAATCAAAACGGCAACTACTGTATATGCATGTTACAAGCTTGTGTGTAATAAGCAGTGTTGCTCATCTTACCTTAAACAAATAATTAGTTATAGGTACAAATTAGTTCTCCCAAAAAGTAATTGAGTTAATAACTCACTTACCTCATTGTAAGAGTACTGTAACTAGTTACTCAGCAAAGTAACTGAGACATTATTTTTCATTTCGTTATTTTATACGCTATTGCGTTTGATGATATCTTTAACGTCAAATATGTTTATACTAACTGATTGAAAAATAAAACTGTGTACAGTATTTTAGAACATTCGGCATTTACCTGAACTCAATAGATTGCAGTGTGCCATTTGATATGCATAGAAATAAAAATGTATTTTTAAAAAAATCAGTAAAGTAACAACATTAAATATTTTAGGTAACGTTTGGTAAAAAGACACAAAAGACCATTTCGTCTTTAAGTAGTGCAATAAAAAATACAAGTAAAAAAATAAAATAAAGTATCCTTCATCCACATTTTATCAACCATCACAACATGTATCTTAACTTGATGGCCTAATTCTTAAATTGAATTTAACAATAAGTAAGACTTCACACACATCAATATTTACAAAACTGAAAAGTAGTAGTCTAATGAATAATACAAAAACATTCTTCTCAAACTAGTTCATCATTTAAAGAGTTGTGATTAGATATATTCCGAATTTGTCCCACTTGTCAACAAGATTAAATTAAATATGATCGTATTTCCATCCATCCATGTTCTATGATTGTATTTCGTGGAAGTCAACATTTTCGTCGACACTGGTTTACTGAGGGGTGGCGGATTTTTTCGCTACTGCCGATAATTTTGTCATCCCCGCCCTTGCTCTCTGCATGCAGATAATGCGTGCCGAAACCAACACTCTGCGCTTCTTTCAACCAAACTATAGTAACGTGTCACTTCACTTTCTCAGTAACGGCAACAGCTTTGCAACGATGGCAACAGTAATTAATTATATTACTCGTTACTGAAAAAAATTACGCCGTTAGTAAAGCCGTTATACTCCAAAAGTGTTGTTACCGACACTAGTAATAAGTACAATACTTACAGTACAAAGACTTTGTAGAACTCAACAAAAGACTAGATTGGCACGTTCAACCTAATTGCAAAGACTACTTCCTGACTACAGCAAAACACCTACAACAAACTGAAATTAATGCATACTTGCAAATTAGACTGAAATGTGTATGAAAACAAAATGAACAGCACATTTGTCATTATTAGCTTAGTGTTATCTTTTTTTTTTTTTAAGATTTAGTCATTTTTTATTAGGTGAACCCACACAAAAGTAATAACAAATGCCACCCTTGAGCACTAAAACTGATTCATAGGCACTAAGATGTTGAAGATTTTATTGTTTCTATTAGTTCAGGTTGATCTTTTTATGTGCAATATTTGGTTAATGCAGTGGTGGGCCGTTAGGGCCAGCAAGGCCTTCCTTCTCTGCTGGCCTAACATAACCAGAAATCATGATCGTAATTACAGATAAAAGTCATTTTTAATTTACTTTCCCTAAATATCTAAAAGTATTCATAATCTCTTCATGTCATACTATGTTGAATTGATTGATTGATTGAAACTTTTATTAGTAAATTGCACAGTACAGTACATATTCCGTACAATTGACCACTAAATGGTAACACCCGAATAAGTTTTTCAACTTGTTTAAGTCGGGGTCCACGTTCCTTCCAGTGCTGTTGTTTTTAGGTTAGAGTTTGTATCCAATCAGAATTCAGCTAGCTTATGTTGCCATGCTGTACGAAATCTGCCTGGGGCCTTCAGAATCAACAATGCGGGCATCTGTGCACTGTAAGTGATCGGACACATACAGGTGATAGACAATTGTCGTAGCCAATCAGATCACAAGTTGTTGTCAGTAAGGCCTTCTAGCTGGCCCTGACATTTACGCATCCTGTGATTGGATACTCACTTGGGAGTCCCAAGTGAGTATCCAATCACAAGTTGTGAAAACAGGAAGTGGCACCGGAGCCATAGAAAGCCACAGAAAACTCACCGGTACACACAAAGAAGGAGAGCAAAATGTTGATTAGGTGGAAGATATAGATTAGCAAGGCCATTTTCAAGAAGGATACTTAAGAGAAACTACATCTTGTGAGACGAGGTCAGCCGACACGGGAAGCTATCTCAGCGGTGAAATTATTTGCCCGCCACTTTCACACGAATCAACCAACTACAAGCGGTACCACTGGCTTATACGACGTCAAATGGGTGTTGCAAATTGTGATTTCAAATATTTTATTTCTTAATTTGTTCATGTTTCATTTGTATTACACAACTCTTTTAATTTTGACAGTACCACGTAAGATATGTAATAATTGCTGAAGCGGGTTTATTGAATGTTAATTGCGCCGAAAAATAGACCGTTTTGTACAATGTTGAGGGGCTTCAATACTTGGTAGTGTGAAAGTGGGTTTCTGTATAGTATCTCCAGCCATGTCCATGTGGTGACATAAATCACGGTATTTTTAGAGTATATTTTAAGTATGACATCACTGAAGGCCTAGGTGAGAAACGCAATGTAAGGAGAACAAGGTCAATGTGTAGTACCTTTAATGCACAACATTGTGTTCCCAGTCTAATAAACATGAAAACATTAGAATGAGTTAAAAACTTATAATTAATTAAATAGTGTGAAATTACATGATTATGAGTAGTTTTAATAGAAAAGTGTCCAATTTAACAGTAGCCTCCTATGTTATTACGGGTGGGCTAATGGTACACACTTCTTCCTCTCATGGAGAGGTCCTGGGTTCGATTCTCAGCCAGGGTTTTGATAGAGAGGGCATCCGGTGTAAAAACTAAGTCTAAACCATTCCTGCGATTGACCCCTTACAGCAGGGGTCCCCAAACTTTTTGACTCGAGGGCCGCATGTATATATACTATATATATATATATATATATACATTACTTGCACGCTCGCCCCGACACCGTGGCGCAAGCGGGATGTCACGTTATCAATGGGAAAAGGCGTTTTTAGACAATATGATTTGCCTGAGTGGCTAGGAGACCCCGAGAGTAACAAGCGGTAGAAAATGGATTAGAAAGGACAGATTAAAAAAATAAAAATAACAAAATAAATATATGTTTTCTGTCTGTCTGTGTTGGCCCTGTGATGAGGTGGCGACTTGTCCAGGGTGTACCCCGCCTTCCGCCTGAATGCAGCTGAGATAGGCTCCAGCACCCCCCGTGACCTCAAAAGGGACAAGCGGCAAAAAAAATGGATGGATGTTTTTTTTAACTTGGGACTTCCCGCGGGCCGGATTTTGGACGCTGGTGCGGGGGGTAGTTTGGACACCCCTGCCTTACAGGAAATACAAATATTAGCTATTCTGCTCTGCTGCTCCCAGTCTGTGGAACGCTCTCCCTGACCACCTGAGGGCACCTCAGACTGTGGATGCTTTTAAAAAAGGCTTAAAAACCCATCTTTTTAAAAAAGTCTTTTTATAGATATGCATGCTGGTTCTAGCTATTGGGCTGTTTCTAGTTTTATATTGTATTTATTTTTATTATCTTTTATGATTATTATTACTATTTTCTTTTTCTTTTTTTTAACACTGTGGCACTTTGAGGTTGTTTGCTCAACGTAAAGTGCTTTTTACAAATAAAATCTATTATTATAATTTATATTATTATTATTATTAGCTTTCTATGTTGAATGTCAATTAAATGTGACTTTTAGTGTCTGTATTCAATATGTATAAAATTCATGGTCATTATTTTTTGTTTTGTATTTATTATAGATATCTGGTTCAGCAAATACAGTTAATTTTGGACTATTTTTGTATGTTTCAATGTAAACAGTAATTCACTTATGTTTTACACCTTTATAAATGTTAAAAATGTGATTTAAAACATTTAACAAAAATTTCCTGTCAGCTACGGTTTGATATTATTCCTACTACCTCCGTTATTTTCATGAGGAAAATTAATTTGAAAACAAATCCGAGGTCGACTGCGTGGATTGTGTTCTAACCTCTAATTTCCACTGTACAAATTCTTCGAATAGGACAAGCGAGCCATTAAAACACAAATGACCATCATATCTTCGACAATTCAAAGTATCCTTAATCTTCATTAGTCATCCTGTTGTGCAAATTGCCCATAACTCTTAGTCCTTGGCTTGCAAAGACCAACAAATGCCCAACGTGGGACCAAACGAGAGGTTTCTTCGCGTCGCCGCTGAAAACTGGAGCTGACAGCTTCTAGGCGAAAACACGTACTCGCTGCAGTCTCTTGGGTGCAGCGACGGCGCTGGTGTTGCTCTGATGTGAACACATTTTACTTGCCCTCCCGAGTCATGTCATAGAGTCAGAAATATTCCGCCATTTATTCCCTCTTAACACATCGCATAAAAAAATGTGACGTTTAACGTCATGTAAAATGTTTACACTTTTACATGACTTAATCTTGCAACTCAACCGGAAAGCATCTCCCACATGTTTCTTTTGTGCTTTGCAAGTTGAAGTTGAGGGTTTCTTAATTGCTTTTACACAAAGTTGGCTGCCTTTAGGTTGGCTGTTTTCACACTTTGCTTCCCACTCTCCTTGTGTTACTGCAAAAGGTCACCCGGTGCACCCAATGCTGCTTCGCCTAGTGGCATCCTTGGGTATGGCAGGCTGCCACGTCCAAATCATGTATCATAAAAAGAAAACACGCTCTCAGGTCAAGTGCTGAGAGAATCCTATCCCTTCAAGGCGGGGCTCAGAGTCACAGGATATCCTATGAAGTTGTGGAAATGTCTCCGTATCATCTTTACTCCCCGCCAGGGACAATCAGGGACGCCCGCCTGCACCCACCGTCTGCCCGGCAACACTCCTAATGAGTTGTAATCATCCAGGAGCTCCCCGCGAAACCACCGCCACAAGGGCACCGGGAAATGTTTATATGTAGGCTCCTAAATGGCAACACAAAAAAACATCCTATTACCCATTTGTTAGCGTGGTATTTTTTGCAAAATGCCTCATTTGACGTGACAACGGGCAAACAAAGGCAGAAACAAGTGATGGTTTAAATTAGTAGTAAAGAAGCGTTTGAGCGTCAAGAGGGAAACTGTGAAAACCAAGCTGCCTTAAACGCCTCAGTCAGAATAAACATGCTAACAAACTCCGGGTAATGTGTCCCTTGTATTTGTTTCACTATACAGCTGTTGGCCACACTGAGGAGGCACATGTTATCCAGAAGGAGACCGAGGGCAAAGTGCAACCATTTGGAGACTGTGGAGTATACATGCTGTAGCAACAAGGTAAGCTATGTTTGTCATTTGTAGCAATGTATCCTCACAGTATTGATTCACTGACACGTAGTAGTACCTTGTAGTACCTGCTTTTTCCAGTGGAAATACATTAATGGGGAGCAGTCGCTATAAAACAGTTCAGCTAATGACAATACATGCTATAAGCTAACCTACAGTAGCTCATCTGTATTTACCAAACAGTACACACAGGGCCTAATTTACTAAAGGTTTGCGTGTACTAAAACACGTGCAAAGTGGATTGAGTATTTTAAGTGAGCAGAATAAGGCGTGCATCCATTTTGTGTCTCTGTCTTCATGGAGATGCAAAATATGTGCTGATCATCAAAATACCCACAATGCTGGGAGGACTATATGCAAA
Source organism: Entelurus aequoreus (assembly GCF_033978785.1). Taxonomy (NCBI): domain Eukaryota; kingdom Metazoa; phylum Chordata; class Actinopteri; order Syngnathiformes; family Syngnathidae; genus Entelurus; species Entelurus aequoreus. The sequence continues at coordinate 26,032,890 of NC_084746.1, forward strand.
TATTATTATTTAGTGCATGCAATGTAATATTTCAACACTCATCACCGTTTTGCTAGCACTATTTTGCGTTTTATTTAGCAAGTGTCAAGTGGGCGTGCAAACTGACAGTTCCACACACGGCTGCAGGATCAGTGCTCGCGCTGCACAGACAGACGATGGACAAATGAGAATCCTCCGTCCTACGCGTGTGTGTGTCAACATATTTAGATGGTCTGAAATAAGAAATATTAGACATGTCGTCTATTTAACAACATGATTTTAAAATTGTATAGCTGCGAGGTTAAAAGCTGATTAAAACAAATTCAATTCATGCGTTTTGGTGTCCTTTAGTATTTTTTTTAATGACATTAATTTTTTCTACATAAAATATATATTGTTTAAATATTTCTTATATGAAAAAACTTCCTTAAATATGCATTTTTGTGTGCCTTGAGCGAACTACTTAAGTGCAGCGTCGCTCACCTTAAGCAATTTTTTAAAAAAATGTGGTTTCAATGCAGATGCACTGCAGGACTGTTTCTAAAATGGCCATAAAAAGTAGTAAATGTCTCCTCTATGTTTGAAAACATAGCAAAACGCCGCAGGTAAGAGCATGATAACCTGAATGCAATTTTATAAATTGCATAGACCAGGGCTATTCAACTATATCATGTAGAGGGCTGCAGTGTCATTGAAATGTGGATGTTTTGTCAGAAAGTGCCTTCGCAGGTTGTATTCCTTTGAGACTGTGTTTACTTAATTACGAAGTAAACACATCGGCTTCCACACTATACAGTCAATAAATTAATTATTCTGCCCTCACTACTCGTTTCCAGCGTATGCAGCTAGACAGATAGTTAACAGCATGAAGAAAAAGAAGCTCCAGAAGTTTTGTTAAGGCTTGATGTTCCTTTTTCTTTAAATTATTTTTCTTCCTCAGTTTTTTTTCTTTACACTTCCTCCTTCATTTAGGTTTGTAAGACTAAACATATCAACATAAACATTATTAAAGTATTACGTCAATTGTATATTTTACATAAATAATGTCCATTGTGTATTTTACAGACATAAAATAGGTTTCATGTTGATGCATTCACTCAATAAACTACAGATGTTCACGCATATAGAAATTAAAACAACATCCTAATCAAACATTGCTCGCAATGTATGTATCTATGACGCATCACAACTAAACCTAAGGTGAAGGGTTATCTCCCTCTACAGGTCGAAGTTAGCACTACAAATATCAAATGAGCTTTGATTGACAGGGCTCAGACCAAAAATGCACAACCACGGATAAAAACACATAACGAAGTCAGCAATTCCAATAGAAAACCAACTAAATATCTTTGTGTACAATATCTACTTAAAAAGAAGCTTGGTAATAAAGCTTACACGTGTGGATTTCTACCGTTGTTGCTGCTTGTTTAGAACACCTTATCCATCGCTTAAAAGGTACACACACAGGTACAGCACTTGCTCGGGGCAGAACATGTTGTCATAAGTCCGATTTTCGCAATTTATTTAGATTGTTTTTCAGGGTTAAATGAGTAGTTTTATTGGCACTCAGCATCAATGGTTGGAATTGGGGGTTAAATCACCAAAATGATTCCAGAGCACGGCCACCGCTGTTGCTCACTGCTCCCCTCACCTCCCAGGGGGTGGAACAAGGGGATGGGTCAAATGCAGAGGGTAATTTCACCACACCTAGTGTGTGCGTGTGTGTGTGTGTGTGACTATCAGTGGTACTTTAACTTTGACTTTGACTTCTACTCACTCCACTGCTGTTTCATTGTGACACAAATGCCTCGCTGTTGCCCCCTTTGGAGTGGCGGGAGTGCTGCATACAAGAGCAACCTTAGTTTTAATGGCTTCATCAAGCCTATAGAAGCCTACAGAAATATTTGGCGGGCGGGATTATATACACTCGCAGTGTTGACGTACTGACAGGTAGCAATGTGGTACCTTGGACTACCAGTTTTCCCAGTGGAAACGCATTGAAGGCGATCAAGTCATGAAAAAAAATGGGGAAATGTAACAGCTCAAAAAAAGTTAAGCTAAATGCTGACCAAGCTCTTCTCTTTTTACAGAACCGAACACGCAATGTATCCTCACTGACAGGTAGTAAAAATGGTGCCTAGTATACCTGCTTTGGCCAGAAGAAATGCATCGATGGCAAGATAAAAGTGAAATTTTAAAAAAGAAAATATAATAAATATATGTGACGCGAACAAAACACAACAACAGTAGCAGTGATGCTAATGCTAACAGCACATGTGTCCAGGCTGGTCCACCTATACTGACAGTAACAGAGATGATGATATTCTCCTTGTTGCAAGCTAGTGTATCCCAGCTCTTTCTTGGTAGTATTTAGAGGACAGGTTGGACTATTGTTGCTTTAACTCACTGTCCCTTACTGTGGTCAGCTTAAACCAGTGCATTATATGAATATGACAAAGATGAGAACATCTCTCTGTAGACACAAAACTAAATACTAATATGTTATGAGCATTCCGAGCCTCAACACACGTACTGTCAAAATAAATACTTTGTACATATAGTGTCCAGTATCAATCGACAGATCCATTGTAGCGTTGTAGACGGCTCTGTTTTTGCTCCTGGCACACCATGATTGGAGATTCCAGCTGCTTCTCACATGAACTCAATAAAAACAAACCGTTGCCTCCTCGCAATCTGGCAAGCGTTTACAAGACCACAGAATGAGACACAAGACCACAGAATGAGACACCTTCCTCTCATTTAAGCCAGTAGCAGACATCTTTTGGGCCCAATTTTTGACGCGAAATGATAACGCGAAGATGCAGCACCTGCCACAACGGGCGGGAGGGAAGGAAAAGCAGGGCTTGCATTCTTGTGGCGAAGGATGACAATTTAAGCGGGCGCCCGGCTACGCCAGGAATCCCACCCCGCCCTCGGCCGTGCAGACCGTGGGCCGGGGAGACGATTGTGTTTATGTTTCACTTACGCTCCACCGCACTCTGGAAATTGGGTATGCAACGTCGACCCTCTTATTTTGAGTAAATCAATACCCAGGAGGCCCCCGGCAGGGCCCTGGTGTGTATTTTTATCCTGGCAGGTTTGTTTGTGTTGTTTGTGCTGCCGCTTTCCAGTAGGTCTGAGCCGGAGTGACACCAGTGTGGAGTTTCTTTCAGTCTGAGTCACCTTTTAGTGAACGTCATGTTCCTCGGCTGCCCGGCTCAATCATTCACCCCCCCAGGAAAAAAAAAAAAACCTCATTCATATTCTCCTCTCACCCGGGGCCGCGACCCGTAAATCTGGAGTGCTGTAACGCCACGTGGTGCAGATACAGCTACTCTGAAAACAAACGCTGAGAGAGAAAGTAAATATACATTAGCATTAGCAGCGGTGAGGCGGGTGCCAACTAGCTTGCCAGCCAAGCTTCAGGAATCTGGGTTCATATTTGTCCTCTTAGACAGTGACGTAGCGTAATAGAGCAATTCCATGCAATGTTTTCCCCTGATGTATGAATGTTCTGAACTCCTGTTTCAATGCAATAGTTGTGTCATAGCATGGATCAGGGGTGTCAAACTCAAGGCCCGGGGGCAAGATGTGGCCCGCCACGTCATTTTGTTTGGCCCTCGAAAGCCTGGAACTAATAGGTATCAATAATGTACTGTAACTTTTTTTACTAAATGTATTATTTATTTCTATTTTGAGAGAAAAAAAATACATGTACTCCATGTCATCGCAAATTATGTTAACTTAAATATTGTGTTATTATGCAAAAATATATTATCAAATATTCAAACCATTTTTGAATATAAATAAATACTAATAATAATTATTTCAAAGCAAGTTATCCATCAAATTGTGCAATGTAAAAGTAGCAATAGATTTCATGGTAAAATTGTGAAATTTACTGTGGTTTTTACAGCATTGTTTTCTAAATGAAAAAAACAGTACTTATTTTACTGTAATAAACAGTGGTGCCGTTTTGGCATTTACAGTAATACACCGAAAAATCCACAGTTGTTGATTTGCGGTAAAAAAAAAATACTAAAAAACAAGCTGGCAGCTCAGGTGCCAAAATTTTACTGTAAAATTTAATTTTTTTTAATTTACAGTAAAAAAAACATACAATACATGTACCCCGCCTTCCGCCCGAATGCAGCTGAGATAGGCTCCAGCACCCCCAGCGACCCCAAAAAGGGACAAGCGGTAGAAAATGGATGGATGGAAAAAAACATACCATATTTTTTTTACATTTTAGTTTAAAAAAAATCTACTAATAAAATACATGAAAAAATTGTGTAATAATAGTATTTGCTGTCAAAATCGTCCCTCTGGGGCCAAACATAACTGCGATGTGGCCCTCAGGGAAAACAACTTTGACACCTCTGGCGTAGATAAATGGGTTATACTTGTATAGCGCTTTTCTACCTTCAAGGTACTCACACACACATTCACACACTGATGGCGGGAGCTGCCATGCAAGGCCCTAACCACCACCCATCAGGAGCAAGGGTGAAGTGTCTTGCTCAAGGACACAAAGGACGTGACGAGGTGGGTAGTAGGTGGGGATCGAACCAGGAACCCTCAGGTTGCTGGCACAGCCACTCTCCCAACCGCGCCACGCCGATGCACCCCAACTCCCCATAGATGACGTCATGCTGTCTTTCTTCACACCGGAAACTGACGATATAAAAAGTGCCACAATTGCTTCAACATGCAAATTAATCGAGAGTTAATTCATCAATTAATCATTGACTATTCCCAAGAGTTAACCTCTACTATTCACAAACGTCCCCAAGAAGACATGGAATTCTCAATAAAGCAACTCACTCAAGGGTCAACCAGGACGCAAACAGATGAAAACTTCAATCAATCAATCAAAGTTTATTTACATAGCCCTTAATCACAAGTGTCTCAAAGGGCTGCACAAGCCACAACATATCACCATGACGCTGACGTACACCGTATTTTCCGCACTATAAGGCGCACCTAAAAACCTCCAATTTTGTCAAAAGCTGACAGTGCGCCTTATAATCCGGTGCGCCTTATATATGGACCAATATTGAGCCTCCAACAGGTAAAAGTTTCAATCAATCAATCAATCGCAACTACGGTAAGCAGCCGCCGACTTCATTTTCCCCCATCTTCATTTTCCTCTGTAGAAGAAGTTCTTCTTCTACGGTAAGCAGCCGCCTCCGTAGAAGAAGAAGTGTGTGGTGCATGCTGGGATATATGACTGCGCGAGGCGTGCCGTTTCATTTCCATTTGTTTGTTTATGTAAAGACCCCAAAATGGCTCCTGTTAAGAGACACGCTTACGACGCAGAGTTTAAACTTAAGACGATCAGTCACGCAGTAGAACACGGGAATAGAGCAGCAGCGACACTGACTCGATTAATGACGACTTCGACGAGTTGGATGCCGTAGTCGCCCAACTGTTTAATTCTGACACTGAAGAAGAAGAATTCGAGGGATTCGTGGATGAGGAATAACTTCATAAAGTGAGCTTTACATGTTTATTTTGTGTGGTGTGTTGTGTGACATTAACGTTTGAGCTACGTTGAGTTATTGATATTGTTATTGCTCTGCACTATTTGGAGTGTTACTATATTGTGATTGCACTAACGTTTGATTTACCGTAACAGTATCAGACTGTTTTTTACGTGTTTATTGAATCAGGGAAAAGTTCCCCTCCACTATGTGATATAAATGCTGCACATGTTATACCTTGCTGTTGTTAAAAGAGAAACAAAACACCACGTCACTGACTTTACCTCGGGGAAAATAATAAAACAGCTGTTTATTCATTTTGGGAGTGAACAGAGTTGTCAGAACGCTGGTTTGTAATCTATTAATAAAGTTTGACTGACCTATCTGACTGTTTTGTTGACATTCCCTTTAGCGCAGCTCCATCTAATGGATGCATAACGTAACCCCAGCCTCTACTGTGGCGTCTATTCTATGCGCCTTATAATGCGGTGCGCCTTATAATGCGGTGCGCCTTATATATGAACAAAGTTTTAAAATATGCCATTCATTGAAGGTGCGCCCTATAATTCGGTGCGCCTTATAGTGCGGAACATACGGTACTTTTAAAGATAACGACAAAGGACAACGGACATGTTGGTTAGAGCTGCATCTATCGATTAATTTAGTAATCTAGTAATACATCGATCAGTTTGTTCGATTATTCGTGTAATCAGATAAAAAAAAAAAACTTGATAGCCTTAACGTGTATTTTAGGGCAAATAGTTCAAATAAACAACAATTGTTCTGCTAGCCATAACTTTGTTTATTTTTTAATTCTAATAAATTAACATCATCAACAGCACTTTCAACATGTGCACATGTTTTAAAACTCTATGCTGTCCACTGCCACAGAGATCACAGTCCCAGCCGTGGGGAAACTATTTCTGCGTATTTAAAGTTCCAGGTACTCCATGTGGTCAAGATTTGGTCATTTTTTATTAGTTTTTTTTCCCCATAAAACGATTAATCGAAGCAACAAAATATAAATCAAAGCTTTTTTTTCTAATTGAATAATTGATTAATCCTTGCCGCCCTAATGTTGATAAATCAATATTGACCAAATTCCCTCAATTTCTGAATACTCTGAAGACTTTTTTCATTGCAAATGTTGTGCCAAAGCATAAATGTAGCTTAATATTTAACAGCTGACAAAGTAATCGCTGGTTGCGGAAAGTGAAGTAAAGTGTGAAGTGAATTATATTTATATAGCGCTTTTCTCTAGTGACTCAAAGCACTTTTACATAGTGAAACCCAATATCTAAGTTACATTTAAGCCAGTGTGGGTGGCACTGGGAGCGGGTGGGTAAAGTGTCTTGCCCAACGGCAGTGACTAAGATGGCGGAAGCGGGGATCGAACCTGGAACCCTCAAGTTGCTGGCACGGCCACTCTACCAACCGAGCTCGGTACAGCTCGTAATGACGCAAAGTAATGACGCTTTTGCTGCAAGTTGCGATTAATCGACAGTTAATTCATAAATCAATTGATTATTATGCAGACTTTTTCCCCCCATAATATCCAAAAAGTATTAAGCTGGCCGATTTCCAAAGTTGGCTGCCAGAAGACATGATATTGTGTGCAATCCAGGATGCAAACTCACAAACAAACATCACATATTGCCGTAAAACGGATGTATATTTCGAAATGTCATGCTTAAGAAAACAACAGGCATGTCACTGCATCAATCTTAAAGACATTTTTCTTGATTTCTGAGTATTCTGAACTTCTGTTGTGATGCAAATGTGCCAGACGCAGATGTAGCTTCACATTCTATAGCTGACAACAATAACGTTGCCCTTCTTTAGCTCTTAACAAGCACTTAACACGATTAATCGAGAATTAAATGAATGAATTATTATTCCTGCTTTTCCTACCTCACAATCAAGAAATGATTGCACAGCCCAATTTGAAAGTTGGCACAATAAAGCAAGTCACTAGAAATAGAAATCCAGGATGCAAACTGACAAAAATACCAACCACTTTTATCATTAATGTATACTTATAAATAGGGTTGGGTATCGTTTGAATTCGAACGATTCCGATTCCTGACGATTCTTTTAAGAGGCAGGGTCAAAAAAAAGTTTAGGATATTTTAAATGAGCTAGCTAACCTACAGTCTTTCTGAATGAAATAGTCTGACATTCTCCATCAATTTTAATTCTATTAACTTTTTATGAACTTTACTATAAATTCCTCACAGGGCTGTTTTCAACTAGAATATAAATATCAAATCTATGAACTTGAATATAAATATTATAAATTATGAATACATTTTCCCAGGGGTACACTTTCCTCAAGAGAGCTTTATTTTTGAAAACCTCATGAAAACACATTTACACATAAGTGTATGATGCTGCAGGAAACCTCATGAAAACACCTTTACACACACAAGTGTATGATGCTGCAGGTACTTAAAAATGTTACCGTGCTCCCACTGATGGGCTAACCTGGTGCAGAAAAGCAAATAATAAGAAACAACTTGCAAAACCCAGTCCAGATTAGCAGCAGGTACAGTATAAAATCAGAGACAGTTCTTGTTTAGGAAAATGACCATATCTATATGTATATGTATATGGGGACGGCGTGGCGAAGTTGGTAGAGTGGCCGTGCCAGTAATCGGAGGGTTGCTGGTTACTGGGGTTCAATCCCCACCTTCTACCATCCCAGTCAAGTCCGTTGTGTCCTTGGGCACTTCACCCTTGCTCCTGATGGCTGCTGGTTAACGCCTTGCATGGCAGCTCCCGCCATCAGTGTGTGAATGTGTGTGTGAATGGGTGAATGTGGAAATACTGTCAAAGCGCTTTGAGTACCTTGAAGGTAGAAAAGCGCTATACAAGTATAACCCATTTATCATTTATCATTTATCATTTATATCTGCCTTCTCAGGCAGGATGCGTGAGCGTTCTGGACAGATAGTGTCTCCTGCTGTGGAAAATACACGTTCGCTGGGTGTGGAAGAAGCTTGAACGCATAAATAGGAGAAAGCGAGATCTGACAGCAAAGGATAAGTCTTTTGTTGGTTCCACCGGACCACCACCATGCAGCAGGGTCGTCAGACATAAGTATTGGTGGAACGTCCTGGTACATCTGCAGCTCTCTCTCCACTCATTTCTTGATCGACATGGAGCTCTGTTATTTTGCGGTTATTTCATTTTTTTTTGTAAAGTAAAGCCACACTTTCGAACGCCGACGCCCACTATCCATGCTGGAGCTTGACTGACTCGCTCGGCTATGCTAACACTTCCGGCGGTGGGCGCTTCTTCGTTGGTGTTCAGCGGCTTCTTCTTCCGGTTCGGCGGACATATTTTTTTCCGGTCGGCGGACTGGGTATCGAAAATAGGAATCGAAATTTAAACTTTTGAACGATTCCGGGAGAATCAGAAAGTTAGTCCCGGTTCCAATCGATACTCGATACCCAACCCTACTTATAAATAAGTGATACAAAAACTTTATAGACAAGTTAATGCAACAGCATTTGCCAAATTGACAGTCAAGACAAAGAAAACTCTGTTCTTACAGTTGGTGACCCTTTTTGAGCCCCAAACCTCAGCTTGGAAACCCCCACATTAAATAACTACCTGTAACTGTTTTGACCCAAACACTTGGCTGGATGCTCTACAGGGGATACATTACTGAGGTCTCCATCTTCTAGATCAGTTGTTCTCAAACTGTGGCAGAGCTCCATCTAGTGGTACGCCAAAGAATCACTTGATAAAAGTACAGTGTTTTATTTTCCTACATTCTAACACAATGTAAACTATTCAAACTGTGTGTAGGGTTACAGTGGCCAAAAATATTATATATACTTATCAAATAAAACCTATGTCTTGTTTTTGACGAATACTTAGGCCTACTAAGCTCCTGTATTTTAATGTTGGTCATTATGGTGGCAGAGCTCCATCTAGTGGTACGCCAAAGAATCACTTGATGAAAGTACAGTGTTTTATTTTCCTACATTCTAACACAATGTAAACTATTCAAACTGTGTGTAGTGCTACAGTGGCCAAAATATAAATATACTTGTTAAATAAAACCTATGTCTTGTTTTTAACAAATACTTAGGTCTACTAAGCTCCTGTATCTTACTGTTGGTCATTATGGTGGTACTTGGAGAGCCAGGTGTTTTCTGAGGTGCACTATATATCTTCGTTTGCAAGTACTATCTCAGTTTAGCTTCCAATAAGTATTAAATTACCTAAAGACCAGTCTTAAGTTAATAAATATATTGTTAATAACTTATAGTCGAGGTTTCTGTGGTTTATCCGTTATAGAGTGCTCAATACCGGGGTAGAGCGGAATATACGTTAGATCAGGAAAAAAACACAGAGGCTATTTCATCCCTACAAGCCTGTTTCGCAGGTTTCCCTACTCTGCAGGGAATTTTATAATAAAATCCCTGCTCTTCAGGGGATTTTTTTAATACAATCCTTTGAAGAGCAGGGAAACCTGCGAAACAGGCTTGTCGGGATGAAATAGCCTCTGTGTTTTTTCCTGACCTAACGTATAGTTAATAACGTATGTATATGTCCTGTTATTGCACATGTAAATGTCTGTGATATTTCATTTTTCTGAGAAAATTTAATCTCTGGTGTTCCTGAGTAGCACAAGATGACGCCCACGTACAACCAGGGTTAAAATGGCATTTGTATTTTGTATTTTTTGACACGTGTGAGGGTTTGGGTGTTACTTTAAGTAGGGATTTAGGTGATATCTGGTGAGAAATAGCACACGTTCTTTAATAATTGTATCTTTTCCACATTTCAAGTCTGAGTGATGTAGTAACAGTACACAATCATGTACTTTTTCAGTGTTAGATTTAAGGTCACGGGGGTCACACCTCTTTCTCTTTTCCACTTGCTCGGGCGCGCACCTTTGCCCCTCCGTCCGATCAAACATTGACAATTTCCAGATTAATGCACGTGTTCCCGGTGTTATTTTTACATTTGTGCGCGCGAGAGTTTGAGGTGGAAACAAAAGAAAATCATAGTTTCTGCTGCCTGAGGTGTGTGATGTTTATGCTGAATTGGGTGGGGGAGTTTTCTCTCTTTCTCTTTTTTTAATGCAAGCCCAGCAGCAGCAGCAGCAGCAGCAGCAGACGTTTGGGCCACCAGTCCAGTCCAGTCAGTCAGATGGCTTTATTGTTACCAGCTGTTGCTTGTGGGCCATGTATGTACACTCACCTTTTTGCACTCAGGATATGATCATATGCTATTTTTTCTGGGAGTAAAAATAACTCTTTCTGCCATGCACTCAAACAAAACTAAAAGCAACAGTATTGCTAAAAACCTGCAAAAACAAGTTAGGCCACAACACTTAATCCACGCACCTAACTCCAATTAAGTCAATTAAGAGCAGCATGCATCCAATAGGGGGGGGTGGACTTACCCGAAGTAGGCTGCGCTGGGTGGCGGCAAGTGGATGACATAGACTAGGAGTGTGAACGATAACCATCCCAGGAGTAGGTGTCCATCCAGCATTTTGCTGCGGCTCCAGGGCAGATCATTTCGTTGCTCCTGAGTAGCTGCGCAGAGTCCCAACTTGGACGCTCCACGCTTCTTATACTAAGAGGAGACGAGGCGCGGGGCGCGCTCCTCCCAGCTGCAGAGAGAGAGAGAGAGAGAGAGAGAGAGAGAGAGAGAGAGAGAGAGAGAGAGAGAGAGAGAGAGAGAGAGAGGGAGGGAGGGAGAGGGAGAGAGAGAGAGAGCTGCAGTATATCTGAGCAACATCCGCAGATCATTATGTCACTTTTTAGTTATTCCACAGATCACATCGTCACCTACTAATACAGCACTGCATCAAAACGGAGTTTTTAAATAAGCACTAATATAAATTATGGCTGCAACTAACAACTAATTTGATAATCGATCAATCTGTCGATTATTACTTCGATTGATCGATTAATAATCGGATAAAAGAGACAAACTGCATTTCTATCCTTTCCAGTAATTTATTGGGGGGGGAAACCAGCATACTGGCACCATACTTATTTTGATTATTGTTTCTCAGCTGTTTGTAAATGTTGCAATTTATAAATAAAGGTTTATTCAAAACAAAAAAATAATAATAATAAAAAATAAAAATAAAAAGTAGCCTCTGCGCATGTGCATGATGACTAAATTAATCGCCAACTATTTTTATAATCGATTTTAATCGATTTAATCGATTAGTTGTTGCAGCCCTAATATAAATTGAACGCCATGTTTGTTTTTTTATTTTTTTCTAAATATTACAACATGGTAGTCGTATATTTTCGGACAAGTTAAAAAAACAACAAAAGAAATAATTATGCAAATAAACCTCCATCCATCCATTTTCTACCGCTTGTCCCTTTCGGGGTCGCGGGGGGTGCTGGAGCCTATCCCAGCTACATTCTGGCGGAAGGCGGGTTACACCCTGGACAAGTCGCCACCTCATCACAGGGCCAACACAGATAGACAGACAACATTCACACTCACATTCACACACTAGAGCCAATTTAGTGTTGTCAATCAACCTATCCCCAGGTGCATGTCTTTGGAGGTGGGAGGAAGCCGGAGTACCCGGAGGGAACCCACGCAGTCACGGGGAGAACATGCAAGCTCCACACAGAAAGACCCCGAGCCCAGGATCGAACCCAAGACCTTCGTATTGTAAGGCACACATACTAACCCCTGTGCCATATTATATTCAATGTATTATAATTATATTTAATATGATTATTTGTTATATATTATATACAGTTTATTTAATAATAGTTTGACTAAGTGCATATATTTTTTATGCGTAATTATATAACTAGTAAAAAATCTGTAGACACATTACGTGTGAAGGGAGTCAAAATATAACATTCCAACATGTGTGCATATTTAAAGGGGAAGTGCACTCTTATAAAAATGTTGCCTATCATTCACAAATCCTATGTGAGACAAGAACACACGTCTGTCTCATTTTAATGCATTCCTAATTGCAAGCAAGAGGTGGCTAACAGTGTAGTAAATGGGATTAATCTATTCCATCTATAAAGCCCTCTAAAAACATCTTTGAAAAAAACACAGTGAATACTACATTTTTATGCCGTGACCTGCATATCAACCAAGTATTAGCGACATTGTTATTGTTAGAGCTTACACGGAGGAACTACTTTTAGAAACATGGCGCCGTGATCACAGAGGTAACATAACTACTGAAACTGTTGATATACTGAGCTGCTGCTGCTGCATCGCCTCTAAATTGGTCAAAGTTAATTCTAGATCATAAATCAAGCTTCTCACTTGTAGTGGTCAACTTTGAAATTCAATTTAGACCCGAAGACATTGCTAGGAAGACGTGACAAGATGCTCCATTGCTCCCAGCATTTTCAACCTGAGGAGTGACAATTGTGATAATTCATCATCTAGACATTGTGCAGCAAGTGATTGTTTTATTATCTTAGCATAGTTTGTATTTTTTTTCCAGCACTTAGCAGTACTGATACATGATGCTTAGTGTTTTACTAGAGCTGGATCTGCTTCCCACTCAGCTTCTAAAAATTGTAGCTCAACCTCTTTATATTATGGATCAAAAATATAAGGTTCTGGATCATCATTTGTCCCAAATTAGTTATTGGCTGTCATGAAGTTTGCCATAATTAACAGTAGTTGTTGTTTTTGAAGGACATAGTGAACTTGTTGGTGTGCTCTGTGAAAGCAACTCGCCACCAAAAAGTTTTATATATATATATATATATATATATATATATATATATATATATATATATATATATATATATATATATATATATATATATATATATATATATATATATATATATATATATATATATGTATATATATTATATATGTATTATATATATATATGTATACCGGTATACAGTATGTATAAATATATAAAATATTTGAATAAATATATATATATATATATATATATATATATATATATATATATATATATATATATATATATATATATATATATATATATATATATATATATATATATATATATATATATATATATATATATATATATATATATATATATATATATATATTGTGCTTTCCACTTCATGTTTGTGATGTTTCCCTCTTGTTTCTGTTAGTTTTTGGATATATATATATATATATATATATATATATATATATATATATATATATATATATATATATATATATATATATATATATATATATATATATATATATATATATATATATATATATATATATATATATATAAAACACAATATATATATTGTGTTTTCCCCTTTATGTTTGTGATGTTTCCCTCGTTTTCGTGTGTTTTTTGCCTTTTGGATCCGCCCTTCGGGGTTACGCAAGAAGGGGTGGCACTTTTGTATCTTCAGCGCTACCATTTGGTGCTTTTTCAGGAACTTTTGGATTTGCCTTGGGGGGGGCGCCATGGCCATGCTTACGCCAGAGACTGGCTGCTGGCTCTCGGCCACACCGGAGTTCGTGTGGAGAGACTGGAGTAGATGTGGAGGAGTAGATAGGGCTGCGGAGCTATACTGTAAGTGTTGGCCGTCGGAACGGAGAAGCTTTGCGGAGCTCTGGCTGAGTGAGCATGTGTAGGACACGTCGGTCTCCTTGGATGGATTCTCGCTCATCCGCGCGGACTAGACATTGGCTGAGAGCTGGTGGTCAGCTGTCTTGATTGCTTTGTTGTGTCTGTTCCTGCCTCTGGCGGTGCTGCCCCCCGACCATAGCAGGCAATGGCCTGGAGCACAGTGGAGGCCACCGTGGTGTATGTGGGTGTTGAAATGTGTTGCTGTTTGGTTTTGTCTGTCAATGCATGGTGCAAACCTATGTGAACAGCATGTATTAGTTATTGCAAATTGTTTTTCGTTGTGTTTTACTTTTGTAGCTGTCTGAATAAATAGCGCCTCTGAAGTGTAGGCTTGTTGCATCATCTCTGTGCCTTTTTAAAATGAGCACTGTACCAAGTCAATTTTTTTTGTACATTATATACTTGGCCAATAAATATTATTCTGATTCTGATATATACGTGTAAATTAGGGGTGTCGAAAAAAAAGACAATTTTCAAATTTTTGTCATCATTTTTCGATTCTTAATTGATTTTAAAAGGTTTTTTTATTTTTATTGATCTGTCTCATCTAGCCACTCATGTAACTTATATTGTTGATGTTGATGCCCATATCTGCTGTACAGATTTTCTTTAGAAAAGAGAAGTATGGGATACTTCTTTTGTTGCTGTATTTGTATTGGACTTTATTAAATGTTTTGAGTCGAATTTTATTAAACAAAACCAGTTTTCTTTTAAGTAAACTATCACCTCAAAAATGTAACAAGACTTAAAGGGCTCATGTCAGCTCAAGACTTAGAAAAACTTGTACATGCCTTTATTACCAGTAGGCTAGACAATTGTAATTGTTTTCTTGCTGGTCTTCCCAAAAAACTGTCAGGCAGCTACAGCTTGTTCAGAACTGCTAGAGTTCTAACAAAGACCAAAAAATTTGAGCACATTACACCAATTCTTAAATCCTTACATTTGCTCCCTGTACATCAGAGAATTTATTTCAAAATCCTCCTGCTCACATATAAATCACTACATGGTCTAGGGCCCAAGTATATCACTGATATGCTCCCACTATATAAGCCCTCTAGATCACTAAGATCTTCTGAGACCAATCTGTTAGCGGTTCCCAGAGTAAACTCAAATCAAGGGAGCGCATCATTTAGTCACTATGCAACAAATAGCTGGAATAAACTTCCTGAAGATGTCAGACTTTCCCCAACTCTGACTACTTTTAAAACTAGACTGAAAACTTTTATGTTCACCTTAGCTTTCAGCTAAATCTTTTAATCTTTTAACTTTTAACGTCCGCACTGTTTTTATTTTTATTGTCTGCATTTTAATTTTGCTTTTATTTTCTTTCATTTCACTTTGTTGTCTGTGAAGCACTTTGAGTCTGCTTTGTGTATGAAAAGCACTATACAAGTAAAGTTGCCTTGCCTTGCCTTGCCTAATTTAGAAATTCATCAACGCTGTTTATCTATTTTATGGAGGAATGTAGTTAATCATAGAACTGGCACAAAATGTTATTAAAAATAATTGATTTTGAATCGAGAATTACTTTGAATCGAGAATCGATTCCGAATCAGATTGTTACCCCCAAAAATCGAATCAAATCGAATCGTATGATGCCTAAAGATTCAAAGCCCTGGTGTATATGTGTGGGAATTTGATGAAAATAATAATTACTCTTGTTTGAACCAGTGTTTCCCACACATTCATTTATTTGTGGCGGCCCGCCACGAAAAAGAATTACGTCCGCCACAAATTTAAAAAAAAACCAATTAATTAATTATTTTTTTTAATTTTTTAATTTTTTTTTTGTCCTCTCCAGCTTCCCAGGCAAATCATATAGTTGATGTAGATGCCCATATCGGCTGTTCAGGTTTACTTTACAAAAGAGAAGTGTAGGATACTTCTCTTGTTGCATTATTTGTATTTGACTTTATTAAATGTATTTATATTAGAAACACAACATGTGTATATAACAAAGGGTGCAAAGTCTGCAGGCAGTAGGAAACACATGGTTAAGTGTAGGGAGTAAAACTGATGGCAGTCTAAAGTTCAAGATTTTTGGAGCTCTTTGTTCAGTGGATCAGATGTTTGATGAAGCTCTGTGCCTATCTACCACCACTACTGTTTTCTGTTTATTTGTTACTGACTGTGGCAGGACACCTCTGCCTCTGTTTCACTTTATGTTGCTGGTAAATAATATGGTTGTAATAATAGGCTAAAGTTAAATTATTTAGTATGCACTAATTAAAGGGGCAGAACTTTGAGACATTTTAGCTTTTATATTTTATAAGATATATTTTTTGTAAGAACCACAATTAATAAATATATTTCAGTGAATAACTTATTGTTCAAATCTGTATATAGATAAGTACATAAAGTGTTGTAATTATATTGTAAAATGGATGGACGGATGGATGGATGGATGTTTAAAACAAAACTGTTATTATTAATTAGTAAGTATACATTTTTTGAGCCTTTTTAGAGAACATCAAATCATTGTAGTAAATTATGCAAATTGATCGATGATGTCATGGTGACCACGCCCATAGCCACGCCCCCACCGCCACAGGTATCTTGGCAGTTTATGGGAATTGTTTGATTGATTGAGACTTTTATTAGTAGGTTGCACAGTGAAGTACATATACTGTTGAACTATATATAAATATGTTGCTGCCATGTTACAAACGCTTTCTTAGTGAGGCCCAATTAATGTAATGTACAATTAAATTATTAGACTAAATTTGTGTGTTAAACCAAAACAAAAGTTCATATATGTGGGAGTCATTGGTCTCATTAGGTACACCTCAACTATTTGTTATACTACAGTATCACAGACAGGACCTCCACTCGAACCATCGTGGGCCTGACTTTTTTTTGCACTTCGCTGCGCTCTAGTTGTATGTCAAACACCTGTAACTCCTTGTCGCCATTCCCAAAGACATCACAGGCTGCAGAGAGTTGAAGTGGATTTTTTGTTGTTGTTGATGTTGGTTAAAGATTGGCGGCGAAGGTTAAATATCAGTCCACTCCTGCCGCTGTGAGCAAGCGAGAACGAGGCGGGTTCACATTCAGTTCCCGGCGAGGAAAGACGAGCTAAAATGTTGTCAGCAAATACGACTGTAGGCCAATTTCACAAGAGAGCAAAAAGCTGGTAATCACTTTGCAAAGCTGTCACACACTGAGAGCCATTGAGACCCACTGGCCAGCTATCAATCATCCTTGGCGAGTAACCTGAACACTTTGGCAGGCTCGCTCATGAAAAATATTTAGCCTCTGCCACTGCTTTTCAATACATACGATTTTGGGGATTAACGGAATGATGCGTGCAACTTCTGAGGTATGAATAATGCAACACATATTTACTTTTTTATTCATTTACCTTCATAATAAACAGACTATGAGGAACTAATTAGAACTAACTAATGATGTACAAAACCCAAAACCAGTAAAGTTGGCACTTTGTGTAAATCGTAAATACAAACAAAATACAATGATTTGCAAAACCTTTTCAACCTATATTCAATTGAATAGACTGCAAAGTACTTAACGTTCGAACTGAAAAACTTTATTTTTTGCAAATATTCGCTCATTTGGAATTTGATGCCTGCAACATTTTTCAAAAAAGCTGGCACAAGTGGCAAAAAAGACTGAGAAAGTTGAGGAATGCTCATCAAACACTCTTTTGGAACATCACACAGGTGAACAGGCTAATAGGGAACAGGTGGGTGCCATGATTGGGTACAACACAATCATTTCAAATTGTTTTTGGAACCTGTGGACGTTGTGTCCTCCGGACCAAAGAGGAAAAGAACCATCCGGAACTGTTATAGGCGCAAAGTAGAAAAGCCAGCGTCTGTGATGGTATGGGGGTGTATTAGTGCCCAAGGCATGGGTAACTTACACATCTGTGAAGGCGCCATTGATGCTGAAAGGTACATACAGGTTTTGGAGCAACATATGTTGCCATCCAAGCAATGTTATCATGGACGCCCCTGCTTATTTCAGCAAGACAATGCCAAGCCACGTGTTGCAACAGCTTGGCTTCATAGTAAAAGAGTGCGGGTACTAGACTGGCCTGCCTGTAGTCCAGACCTGTCTCCCATTGAAAATGTGTGGCGCATTATGAAGCCTAAAATACCACAACGGAGACCCCAGACTGTTGAACAACTTAAGCTGTACATCAGGCAAAAATGGGAAATAATTCCACCTGAGAACCTTAAAAATTGGTCTCCTCAGTTCCCAAACGTTTACTGAGTGTTGTTAAAAGGAAAGGCCATGTAACACAGTCGTAAAAATGCCCCTGTGCCAACTTTTTTGCAATGTGTTGCTGCCATTAAATTCTAAGTTAATGATTATTCGCAAAAACTAAATTTTGTTTCTCGGTTTGAACATTAAATATCTTGTCTTTGCAGTCTATTCAATTGAATATAAGTTGAACAGGATTTGCAAATCTTTGTATTCTGTTTTTATTTATGATTTACACAATGTGCCAACTTCACTGGTTTTGGGTTTTGTACATTAATTCACCAGCTTTATTCAACCCCCTCATGTCCTCCTGCGTAAACACCTTTCAGTAACCTGCACCTGACATCTTTTGTGTGCGACCACACCTTGAGTTCTGGCGCGGAAACACAGGCAGGTTGTATGCAAACTTGGAAGCGCTCCAGACACGCCTGGGCTGCGCTCTCCTGCCACGATTAGGGCTTCAGGAGTCCAATTGTCAGTTTGTAGTTTATGACAATGACGGGCCAAACAGTTGGGCAGTATATGCAAATTAGTGATTCACTTGCCTAATAATATGTATAAGGCAACCTACCGACTCGCCTTGTCCTTTTTCTGCTGTGTTGGGCAGCAGGTTACCTTCTGTAAGGGTTCTGAACTCCTGTTTCCATGACAGTGTTGCAGTGAACATTTGTCAAACGGAGGTTGGCATGGATGTAGCTTGAATTCCCAATGCTGACATGATTTAGCTTTTCCTTTAAAAAAAAAAAAACTTTTGAGAGAAGAGCCTCTTAAAAGGTCGCTTTTTTGAACCTTCAAGTTTTGTAAATGACCCCAAGAAGGAGACACTTTGCCCTTCTTACACACATGGTACCGTCTCGGATGTGAATGCTCCCACCGTTCTGCGGAGGAAAGATCGTTAAATGATCATTAAACGACCAAAGCATTCTGGGAAACACTTGCTTCTCAGCCACATTCTCAGACTCTTCCCAATTCAGCGGAAGACTCCCAGGAATTGCAGTTGTCTACCAACATCTTGACTTTATTATCAGTACTATAGTAGTATAGTCATGACGCATTTACGAGCTCAGACTGTCGTAAAATAGAACTCCTAAAGCAGAAATTAATGAACATTAATGCCAATATTTTTAAAAATGAACATTTCCTCTTCACCAGTGTCTATGAATGTTCTCATTCATCCAGGTCATTGTCATCTCAGGGCGTTCAATCGATGGCCACTGGACTGTTTGGTTTGTCTTAGAAGACGTTTCGCCTCTAATCCGAGTAGGCTTCATCAGTTCATGCTCATAGATTTAGATTGGTCAGATCTAGTCTTAGACTTAGATTGGTCAGATCTAGTTTTAGACTTAGATTGGTCAGATCTAGTCTTATACTTAGATTGGTCAGATCTAGTTTTAGACTTAGATTGGTCAGATCTAGTCTAGCGGCTGGTGCCAAAACCCCAAATATTTATACTCCAAAACCAGGAGGGTGTGCCTGGGCAAGGATGGTTTCGCCCTATCGTAGTGAGAAAAACAACTGTTTTGATTCAACCAAACAATCCTACTGTCAAAGCCAACGACAGTCGTTGAAGGGTGATTTCTCTTCGTTAGCATTGCGGTATTGATGAAGGTCGCTGTGGATCGACTACTACCAGTCCAAAATAGTCGGAATCACCCAGGTTAGCATTCACTTCAGTTGTAAACAAATGGCACAAATGGCATTCCGGTCACCTTCTGTGACCAGAATGTTTCTAACTCACGGGTGTCAAACTCAAGGCCCGAGGGCCAGATGTGGCCCGCCGCTTAATTTTATTTGGCCTTCAAAAGCCTGGAAATAATATGTATCAATTAAGTACTGTAAGTTTCTTACTAAATGTATTCTTTCTTTCTATTTTGGGAGAAAAAATATATATGTACTCTATGTAATCACAAATTATGTTAACTTAAATATTGTCTAATTATGCAAAAATATATCATCAAACATTCAAACCATTTTTTTAAATAAAAAATAAATACTAACAATAATGATTTCAAAGCAAGTTATCCATCAAATTGTGCAATGTAAAAGTAGCAATAGATTTCATGGTAAAATTGTGAAATTCATTGTGGTTTTTACAGCATTTTTCTTTAAAAAAACAGTACCATATTTTTCGGACTATAAGTCACAGTTTTTTTCATAGTTTGGCCGGGGGTGCGACTTATACTCAGGAGCGACTTATGTGTGAAATTATTAACACATTACCGTAAAATATCAAATAATATTATTTAGCTCATTCACGCAAGAGACTAGACGTATAAGATTTCATCGGATTTAGCGATTAGGAGTGACAGATTGTTTGGTAAACGTATAGCATGTTGTATATCTTATAGTTATTTGAATGACTCTTACCATAATATGTTACGTTAACATACCAAGCACGTTCTCAGTTGGTTATTTATGCGTCATATAACATACACTTATTCAGCCTGTTGTTCACTATTCTTTATTTATTTTAAATTGCCTTTCAAATGTCTATTCTTGGTGTTGGGTTTTATCAAATACATTTCCCCAAAAAATGCGACTTACAGTATACTCCAGTGCGACTTCTATATGTTTTTTTCCTTCTTTATTATGCATTTTCGGCCTGTGCGACTTAAACTCCGGAGCGACTTATACTCCGAAAAATACGGTACTTTTTTTACTGTAATAAACTGTGGTGCCGTTTTGGCATTTACAGTATTACACCGAAAAATATACAGTTGTTGATTTGCAGATAAACAAAAACAAACTGGCAGCTCAGGTGTCAAAATTTTACTGTAACATTTTTTTGATTTACAGTAAAAGAAACTAATGTAAATTTTACAGTAAAATTATTTTTTTTCACGAGGGTTGCTGGTTACTGGGGTTCAATCCCCACCTTCTACCATCCTAGTCACGTCCGTTGTGTCCTTGGGCAAGACACTTCACCCTTGCTCCTGATGGCTGCTGGTTAGCGCCTTGCATGGCAGCTCCCGCCATCAGTGTGTGAATGTGTGTGTGAATGGATGAATGTGGAAATACTGTCAAAGCGCTTTGAGTACCTTGAAGGTAGAAAAGCGCTATACAAGTATAACCCATTTATTATTTATTTATTTACCATAAAAACAGCAGTGCTCTTTTTCCATTTACAGTAATATACACTAAATTTTGAGGTGAAATTATTGCAACTTACCATATATTTTTTTTCATTTTAGTTTTAATATACTAATAAAATGCATAAACAAATTGTGTAATAATAGTGTTCACTGTTAGAAGCGGCCCTCTGGGGCCAAACATACCGTAATTTCCGGACTATAAGCCGCACCTGACTATAAGCCGCACCAGCTAAATTTAGGGGAAAATACAGATTGCTCCATATATAAGCCGCACCCGACTATAAGCCGCAGGGTTTTGATGTGTAATTACCGTAGTATATAGGGGTTCCTGCTACCACGGAGGGGATTGTCGGGACAGAGATGACTGTTTGGGAACGCAAAGCGTCCCATTTATTAACAATAAATCTTTCAATCATTCAATCAAACTTTCACATCTTTGACATGGCGAACAGCATTCGTGCAGAGTACAAATAATACAACGGTGCAAAGTAATACAAAGTGCTCGCATGTACGTTATCAAAATAACCAACCTACCGGTATATGAAAAGTCAGTCTTTAATCATTGTGTCATCGTCTTCCTCCTGCGTACTAAAACCACCGAAATCCTCTTCGTCGGTGTCGGAGAAGAACAGGCCGTATATAAGCCGCACCGTTGTATAAGCCGCAGGGACCAGAATGAGGGGAAAAAGTAGCGGCTTATAGTCCGGAAATTACGGTAACTGCGATGTGGCCCTCAGTGAAAACGACTTTGACACCTCTGTTCTAACTCCTGTTATTTGTTGGAATAACATGTGTTATGTAAAAGTCAATTGCATAAAAACACATTCACTGTATGTCATGCACATTTTGTCCAAATTACAAAACACAACCACAGATGAGTGACAAATTGTACCTCTGTAGCTTTCAAATCTGCACACACTTACGGACCCCCATTTTGTTTCATTTACGTCTCCTGTGTGATTGACTTTGACAACTGCATGACTGTATGAGTTCAGAGTTAGCAGGTAGAGGTAAAAAGTGGATCAAGTACGGATCAAGTACACCATAGCGCTTCTTGGAGACACACTGTTAGAGACAAGGGTGGGCAATAATCGCACATTAGCGCTTAAGCTACAGACACACAAAACAACGTGTTCCCACAATGTTAGTACTTCAAAGCTAGATTCTGGACTACACAATTCCAACACACTATTGAGACCTACTAACTTTGTTGAAAATAAACATAATATTATGGGATGTTTAACCGGATCTGCCTTGTCCTTGACTCCCTCTCAAATTGCCTTGGTTTTGGTTCATGTGGTCTTGACTGCAATACTTGTCACCCCCTCATAAATCTACGTTTATGGAACAAGTTGCAGTAGAGGAGGGCTATTCAACGGGCCCAATCCCGGCCCGGGAATGACACCGAACCAGCCTGCGAGTTCAGTTGAAAATGGTAGAGACTAACATTTTGCAGCATATTTCTAAAATTACTACCGTGTAAAAAAAACAAAAAAACAGCTGATTTTACAATTAAAAACAGAATTTTGACATCAAAATTTCACCGTAAAATGTACCGTGATTTTTACACCGAATGATTGTAATTTGAAAAACGGTAAAATTGTGGCAACTGAGCTTTCATTTTTTTCCCGTAAAATTTAAGATTGTTGTTTTTACACTGCATTACGTAAATGATGAACGGTACATGAATGCACAGTAACTATATATATATATATATATATATATATATATATATATATATATATATATATATATATATATATATATATATATATATATATATATATATATATATATATATATATATATATATATATATATATATATATAAAATATATATATATATATATATATGCACAGTGACTATATATATATATATATATATATATATATATATGCACAGTAACTATATATATATATATATATATATATATATATATATATATATATATATATATATATATATATATATATATAGTTACTGTGCATTCATGTACCATTCATCATTTACGTAAATGATGAACGGTATATATATATATATATATATATATATATATATATATATATATATATATATATATATATATATAGTTACTGTGCATTCATGTACCGTTCATCATTACTGATATATATATACTGTATCTATATATATATATATATATATATATAGTTACTGTGCATTCATGTACCGTTCATCATTACTGATATATATATACTGTATCTATATATATATATATATATATATATATATATATATATATATATATATATATATATATATATATATATATATATACACACTACCGTTCAAAAGTTTGGGGTCACCCAAACAATTTTGTGGAATAGCCTTCATTTCTTAGAACAAGAATAGACTGTCGAGTTTCAGATGAAAGTTCTCTTTTTCTGGCCATTTTGAGCGTTTAATTGACCCCACAAATGTGATGCTCCAGAAACTCAATCTGCTCAAAGGAAGGTCAGTTTTGTAGCTTCTGTAACGAGCTAAACTGTTTTCAGATGTGTGAAGATGATTGCACAAGGGTTTTCTAATCATCAATTAGCCTTCTGAGCCAATGAGCAAACACATTGTACCATTAGAACACTGGAGTGATAGTTGCTGGAAATGGGCCTCTATACACCTATGTAGATATTGCACCAAAAACCAGACATTTGCAGCTAGAATAGTCATTTACCACATTAGCAATGTATAAAGTGTATTTCTTTAAAGTTAAGACTAGTTTAAAGTTATCTTCATTGAAAAGTACAGTGCTTTTCCTTCAAAAATAAGGACATTTCAATGTGACCCCAAACTTTTGAACGGTAGTGTATATATAAATAAATAATATATATATATATATATATATATATATATATATATATATATATATATATATATATATATATATATATATATATATATATATATATATATATATATATATATACAGGCCAAAAGTTTGGACACACCTTCTCATTCAAAGCGTTTTCTTTATTTTCATGACTATTTACATTGTGGATTGTCACTGAAGGCATCAAAACTATGAATGAACACATGTGGACTTATGTACTTAACAAAAAAAGGTGAAATCACTGAAAACATGTTTTATATTCTAGTTTCTTCAAAATAGCCACCCTTTGCTATTTAATCCCTACAAGCCTGTTTCGCAGGTTTCTCTTCAGGGGATTATATATATATACAGTGTTTCCCATAAACTGCCAAGATACCTGTGGCGGTGGGGGCGTGGTTATGTGCGTGGTCACCATGACATCATCGAGTAATTTGCATAATTTACTACAATTATATGATTTTCTCTAAAAAGGCTCAAAAAATGTATACTTGCTAATTAATAATAACAGTTTTGTTTTAAACGTCCATCCATCCATCCATCCATCCATTTTACAATATAATTACAACACTTTATGTACATATTTATATACAGATTTGAACAATAAGTTATTCACTGAAATATATTTATTAATTGTGGTTCTTACAAAAAATATATCTTATAAAATATAAAAGCTAAAATGTCTCAAAGCTCTGCCCCTTTAATTAGTGCATACTAAATAATTCAACTTTAGCCTACTACTACAACCATATTATTTACCAGCAACATAAAGTGAAACAGAGGCAGAGGTGTCCTGCCACAGTCAGTAACAAATAAACAGAAAACAGTAGTGGTCAAATACAAATCAATCAATCAATCAATCAATGTTTATTTATATAGCCCTAAATCACAAGTGTCTCAAAGGGCTGTACAAGCCACAACGACATCCTCGGTACAGAGCCCACATACGGGCAAGGAAAACTCACCCCAGTGGGACGTCAATGTGAATGACTATGAGAAACCTTGGAGAGGACCGCATATGTGGGTAACCCCCCCCTCTAGGGGAGACCGAAAGCAATGGATTTCGAGTGGGTCTGACATAATATTGTGAAAGTCCAACACATCAGCGAAAGTCCAGTCCATGGTGGGGCCAGCAGGAACCATCCCGAGCGGAGACGGGTCAGCAGCGTAGAGATGTCCCCATCTGATGGACAGGCTAGCGGTCCACCCCGGGTTGGGAGCAGAGTAGAAAAGAAAAGAAAAGAAACGGCAGATCAACTGGTCTAAAAAGGGAGTCTATTTAAAGGCTAGAGTATACAAATGAGTTTTAAGATGAGACTTAAATGCTTCTACTGAGGTAGCATCTCTAACTTTTACCGGGAGGGCATTCCATAGTATTGGAGCCCGAATAGAAAACGCTCTATAGCCCGCAGACTTTTTTTGGGCTCTGGGAATCACTAATAAGCCGGAGTTCTTTGAACGCAGATTTCTTGCCGGGACATATGGTACAATACAATCGGCAAGATAGGCAGGAGCTTGACCGTGTAGTATTTTATACGTAAGTAGTAAAACCTTAAAGTCGCATCTTAGGTGCACAGGAAGCCAGTGCAAGTGAGCCAGTTTAGGCGTAATATGATCAAACTTTCTTGTTTTTGTCAAAAGTCTAGCAGCCGCATTTTGTACCATCTGTAATCTTTTAATGCTAGACATAGGGAGGCCCGAAAACAAAACGTTACAGTAATCGAGACGAGATGTAACGAACGCATGGATAATGATCTCAGCATCGCTTGTGGACAAAATGGAACGAATTTTAGCGATATTACGGAGATGAAAGAAGGCCGTTTTAATAACACCCTTAATGTGTGACTCAAACGAGAGAGTTGGGTCGAAGATAATACCCAGATTCTTTACCGAGTCGCCTTGTTTAATTGTTTGGTTGTCAAATGTTAAGGTGGTATTATTAAATAGATGTCGGTGTTGAGCAGGACCGATAATCAGCATTTCCGTTTTCTTAGCGTTGAGTTGCAAAAAGTTAGCGGACATCCATTGTTTAATTTCATTAAGACACGCCTCCAGCTGACTACAATCCGGCGTGTTGGTCAGCTTTAGGGGCATGTAGAGTTGGGTGTCATCAGCATAACAGTGAAAGCTAACACCGTATTTGCGTATGATGTCACCTAGCGGCAGCATGTAAATACTAAAGAGTGCAGGGCCAAGAACCGAACCCTGGGGAACTCCGCACGTTACCTTAACATAGTCCGAGGTCACATTGTTATGGGAGACGCACTGCATCCTGTCAGTAAGATAAGAGTTAAACCAAGACAAGGCTAAGTCTGTCATCCCAATACGCGTTTTGATACGCTCTAATAAAATATTATGATCAACAGTATCGAAAGCGGCGCTAAGATCAAGAAGCAGCAACATAGATGAAGCATCAGAATCCATCGTTAGCAATAGATCATTAGTCATTTTTGCGAGGGCTGTCTCCGTAGAGTGATTTGCCCTGAAACCGGACTGAAAAGGTTCACAGAGATTGTTAGACGCTAAGTGTTCATTTAGCTAGCAACAAACTCTGAGAATTCACTGATGAAGTCCGAATAGGGCCCAAGGCAACAAGAGAAGTATCCTACATTTCTCGATTGTTAGACGCTAAGTGTTCATTTAGCTGCTGTGCTACAATTTTTTCGAGGATTTTCGAGATAAACGGAAGGTGGGACACCGGCCGGTAGTTTACCAGGAGATCAGGATCGAGGTTAGGTCTTTTGAGTAGAGGATGAATAACCGCTTTTTTTAATGCTAGGGGAACAGTGCCAGAGGAAAGTGATAAGTTTATAATATTTAACACTGATGGACCTAATAATACAAAAAGCTCCTTGATAAGTTTCCCAGGAATTGGGTCAAGTAAACATGTTGTTTGTTTTGTCCCATTTACACATTTTGACAATTCCTCCAATGTTATTTCATCAAAGAGAGAGAAACTATTTTGGAGGGCGGTATCCGTCGTATATACAGTCGTATTTGTGTTAATAGAACCCAGTTGTAGCTGAGATGCATTGTCTTTAATCTCCTTTCTAATGACTTAAATTTTCTTATTAAAGAAATTCATAAAGTCATCTGCTGAGTGGGTGGAGCTACTGGGAGGAGTCCCTTGTTGGGTTAGCGATGCTACTGTACTAAACAAAAATTTAGGATAATTTTTGTTGAGGTGGATGAGATTTGAGTAATATTTAGCTTTAGCTGAGGTAAGCATGCGTTTATAAGTTATTAAACTATCACACCATGCTTGATGGAAAACCTCAAGTTTAGTCGCACGCCATTTGCGTTCCAGCTTTCTACATGATAATTTCTGGGCTTTAGTTTCTTCTGTAAACCATGGGGTGCGCCTTTTAGGGCCCTTTTTAGCTTTAGCGGTGCTACACTATCAATGGTGTCGCGCAGGGCGTCATTAAAGTTGTTAGTGAGGTTATCAATAAAGCCCACATAAATTGGGAATGGTGCCATTACCGAAGGCAGTAGGTCAGTAAGAGTCGTCGTTGTGGCAGCATTAATGTTGCGGCTGCTATAGTAGTTATTATTATTATTATTAGTTTGTTGACAATGAGTCAGAACTTCGAATTTTATAAGGTAATGATCGGACATTACTTTAGTGTATGGGAGTATCGTAACTTTAGAGGTGGTGACACCCCTGACAAGCACCAGATCTATCGTATTACCGTTGCGATGCGTGGGTTCATTTATTATTTGTGTAAGACCACAGCTATCAATTATAGTCTGGAGCGCCACGCATGGAGGGTCCGATGGGGTATTCATATGGATATTAAAGTCCCCCATTATGATTATATTGTCGGCATGCGTCACTAGATCAGCAACAAACTCTGAGAATTCACTGATGAAGTCCGAATAGGGCCCAAGGCAACAAGAGAAGTATCCTACATTTCTCTTTTGTAAAGTAAATCTGAACAGCCTATATGGGCATCTACATCAACTATATGATTTGCCTGACAACCTGGACAGGATTTTTTTTTTTTTTTTTTTTTTTTTTTTTTTTTTAAATTTGTGGCGGACGTAATTATTTCGTGGCGGGCCGCCACAAATAAATGAATGTGTGGGAAACACTGATATATATATATATATATATATATATATATATATATATATATATATATATATATATATATATATATATATATATATATATATATATATATATATATATATATATATATATATATATATATATATATATATATATATATATTTGGCCAGGCTTTTGCAGCCAGGCTTTTACAGCCTGGCCAAATTGTTTTAGCCCAATGTGGCCCCCCAGTCAAAATATCTGGACACCCCTGACTTCATAGGAAGCTGGTTCTCAGCAAGAGACAACATAGGAATAATAGTGAAGGGTAGTGATGGGCGGATCGATACTGAAATATCGATAAAGCTGATACTGAATCCTTATGCTCCAATATGGTTTCTCAAATCAAAATATTGATACTTATGATATTTTTGTTATTTGAGATAATGCATATCATTAACAGAAACACAATCCATCTATCCATCCATCTTCTTCCGCTTATCCAAGGTCGGGTCACGGGGGCAGCAGCCTAAGCAGAGAAGCCCAGACTTCCCTCTCCACAGCCACTTCATCCAGCTCTTCCCAGGGGATCCTGAGGAGTTACCAGGCCAGCCAGGAGACATAGTCTCCCCATTGTGTCCTGGGTCTTCCCTGTGAACTCCTACCGGTCGGACGTGCCTCAAACACCTTCCCAGAGAGCCAGGGACATTCGGATCAGATGCCTGAACCACCTCACCTGGCTCCTCTCGATGTGGAGGAGCAGCGGCTTTACTCTGAGCTTCCCCCGAATGACAGAGCTTCTCACCCTATCTCTAAGGGAGAGGCCCACTACCCGACGGAGAAAATTCATTTTGTCCGCTTGTACCCGTGAGTCTCAGCTGAGGAGGTAGGAACACAATAGAAGCTCTCGTTCCTGGAACTATAGGTGCAGGTAGTTTATTCAAATCATGCTGATGATGTATGGAGGAGTGGCTTAGTATATTTCTACACTGATAGCATGTAAATAAACAGACATTAGGTCAAAATTATTTTACAAAAAAGTTAGTTAATGAAATACAAAGCAATCATATACAAAACGATGTAATTTTAAAAATAAAGTGTATTGAATTGTTTGTAAAAAATCAGGCTTTTGTTCGCAATGTTCAACTGTCAGAAAGACGTCCTCTCAGTAAATGATGAATTCATGAGGGTCAGGTGATTATTTTTGGTCCATTTCAGCTGTAAAAAACAATATATAAAGAATAAATGTCAGTATTTATCTCACGCCGGCAACATAAACACATTCGCTTTAGCGTTAGCTTGTTAGCATTAGCACCCTGTTCACTCAGGTTGAGGCTAAACATTACGGTTAGTATTTGATGTAATTTACCTTCGTTACACTCCTGTACTTACTCCGTTTTTTTTACCTTTACCCAACAAAGTCAGAGTAGTAAGCACCTGAGGTCGTTGCTTCGAGTCCGGCTTCATATTCCACCGTAAATACGTTTACAAGAATCCGTCCACTTCTCATAACTATCGCGTATCAAAATGAAGTTTGAAAAAAATAATAAAACGCAATTTAGTTTAAAGACTCTAGCTGAGTAAAAACACTGCAAGATAGTTTCACTGATCAGCGTTCTTCAGCACAAAGACGCCACACAAAAGTTGCTGCAATTTTAAAGTAGCTTTCGTTCTTCCAAAAAGGACAAGTGTCAGAAAATGGATGGATGGATGGAAGTCCATGCGCATACTTCGCAATCGTGTGTTTAAAAAAAAAAAAATTTAGGAACTCCCCCAACTGTGTTCAACCAATCAGCGTTCGAAAGCACAGCCTGCCCCTGATAGGGTTCCGGGAACCTTAAGTCTTAAGTCCCGGTAGGCTCCGTTCGCAAAAGCCACATCACAAAGCTATGGTGTCATTTTGATAACTGACACCATGTTTAAATATAATTGTAATATTTGAAGGATGATAAATGAATGTGTTGTGGCAGTATGCGGATTTCACCAATACGGGCGGTTTGTGGAAACAATCGGTTGCTTTTCCAAACATGTTTAATAAACTGCCAATGTTAGAATGCTAAACAGGAGGTGCTTAAAGTTTAATGGCTTTGTAAAAACACTGAGACAAAGTCGAAGTTCATTGTGTTCTTCGTGGGGTTTTTGAAACTGTGTTTTTCCTCAGAGTTTTCAACGTACGTCAAGTGTTTTGCCAAGAGGATTATTTGTAGTATGTACATTTTCAGAATGTACTTGTTCTATTTTTGGCCAAAGTAAAACCAAGAAAAGAATCCGAAGTTGTCTTTATTTTTAAGTTATTATGCCAGTCCGGCCCGCATGGGAATCGATTTTCCTTCATGCGGCCCTTGAGCTAAAATTAGTTTGACACCCATTATATAGCAATTGCAATAAAACAGCCATTGCAAACTTTGTTTATTTAAGAACATGATCGGCAATTAAAATGAATCACTCAATTTGATAAAACAACAAGCGTATCTATCCATTTCTTGTAGGCTATTTAGAGACACTCAGTGTTGGGACTACCGTGTTACAAAGTAACGTGTTACTGTAACGCCGTTTGTTCCGGCGGTAACTAGTAATCTAACGCGTTATTTTTTATATTCAGTAACTCAGTTACCGTTACTACATGATGCGTTACTGCGTTATTTTACGTTATTTTTTATGTAGTATCGGCTAGAAACAGAAGATCTGAGTTTGTTTTATTGCAGCGCTGCAGTGTCGTCCTTCTGTGTCACAAGGAAAAGAAGAGGCGTGCAGAGAAGAGGTGTGCTTTGTGTGGGTGGGGGCGGGGGGGGCTCCCAGACCATAGTTAAGGGGCGCAGGGGAGACGTTCCTCCAGGGCCTATGTACTTCGGGGCTAACAACCTTCACTTTACCCGGAAGTGGTCTTTACAGCTGAGGGTGAATGACGAGGCCGGCGGTTTGTTGCAACTTTGTGACTTTATTGGACGCAGCCATCCACCAAGCTAGAGCACCTGCATGCATTCACTGTCGCCGGTCCCTCACCTCTCTCGCCCACTCACTCACTGACGTCACTCACCTCACATGCTGTCATATCTTAAAGGGCCACACACACACACACATACGCTACTCTCATAACAACTAACAAGACATCATGGTGAAGCCAGAAGTCGAGTTTCTCAACATGGAGACATTCTCAATACTTTTCTTTTGTCGAGCACAAAGAAAATAACATTTTAGTTAAATGTAAGTTGTGTCTTGGATCAAAGATCCTATCTACTTAAAGTTAAAGTGCCATTATGTTGCAGCTATTTAAAATAGTTTTGTCAATTTGTTCTGGCCTAAAATAAATTGGCCCTTGAAATATATCTTTGTCTTTGTGTGTTGTATGTAGACCACATTGCTTTCTGAGTTCAGTGATGCAAATGCATGTCAAGTTGATCAACAGATTGTATTATTCTCCACTGCAATAACAGTACTGAAATGAAGGCTAAAAGGGCATTAATGGGAGCCTTAAAAAAAAAGGGAAAAAAAGAAGTAACTAAATAGTTACTTTTCACAGTAACGCATTACTTGTTGGTGTAAGTAACTGAGTTAGTAACTGAGTTACTTTTGAAATAAAGTAACTAGTAACTGTAACTAGTTACTGGTTTTCAGTAACTAACCCAACACTGGAGACACTACACACAGAGAGTTGAATATAAATAAGATAATGCATTCAGTGCAGAGTAGTAAGTATCTCATCGGTATCGGCGATACCTGCCTGAATTTTACTCGGTATCGAATAGTAAAGGAAAATAGTGGTATCGCACCTCACTAAGGGAGATGTGTCTGTCAAAGCAGTTTATTTTTAATATCTCTGCAGTAGAGGATCAAGAAGCTAACTTTTCCATGGACACATGTGGCATGCAGTTATTTAAAACAGTCAAGGTCATATCAGTTGTTGATTTGCATGATTTCTCATTGGATATTTCACACAGGTAAGCACTTGAAGGCACAGGAATGCACCTTCCCCTCCTCCAACATTATGAGCTTGTCACTCACTCCCACACAGGGATTGGAAAAAAAAAAAGGGGGCCCCCAGTGAGGGCCTTTGCTGCTTTATAACGCCAGCTTCTAAGGAGATCAGCAGGAGGGCAATACCCAACGGGCCCTGCGTGTCTCTGGAGTGGGATAATTGATTCCCACACCCTACTTACAGCACAACAGTCCCTCCAGCTCACCCCCGTCTCCACTCCACGCCAGCGATGAGGGTTAAAAGCGTGTGGTCTTAACGAGCTCCTGCGCTGTCATAAGTGTTGTAGCAGAAATGGCTTTTGGTAATGGACACTAATCTCTCCAGTGTGTCTCCCTCCTCACTGATGACATACCAGCCTCCTCTCGCATCGCACTTTCTTACGCTTCACTCTCACAGTCCCACAAATTATTCATGACAACAACACGGGCACAATAGAAACACAACCATGAGAGAGTTGCAGTGGTGTAGCGTCATGAAGTAAACAGGCCAAAGCCAGGAGAATGTAGAGGAGAGTGAGCAGTAACTTGGAATTAAGTAATAAAGTCGTAAATGTATTTTTTTAGGATCTACTGCTACTGCTGTTTTTAAGATCTACTGCAGGGGTGTCGAAGTAATTTTAGATCAGGGGCCACATGGAGAAAAATCAACTCCCAAGTGGGCTGGACTGGTAAAATCACGGCACGATAACTTCAAAATAAAGACAACTTCAGATTGTTTTCTTTGTTTGAAAATTTAACAAGCACAAATGTACAAATCATAATGTTGTTGGGTTTTTTTTACACTTACATGTTGCGGTTAAGAATTTATTTGTCGTTATTTATATTTTCTGAATAAATTATGTGATAATGTTCATCAGTCAACTCATTTGTGTTAATTTTCAATATATCAAGATAAAAAAATGTTATCAATATCAAATTACAGGATAATACTCATTTAGTTTGATCATTTTCCTCGACTGATGCACTAACATCATGTGGTTTATTTTGTACATATGTAGCATCATCTTCAAAGATACAAAGTATTGCTATTGCGACATCCGGTGGACACATTTAGAACAGCTGTTTCATTAATTCAAAAATTTCAGGAACGTTTTTATATTTAGCAAAATAATCCCGCCGGCCGGATAAATCCTGTTCGCAGGCCTGATCCGGCCCTCGGGCCGTACGTTTGACACCCCTGATCTACAGCAAAAGTGCTTTTTAAAGATAGAGCACTCCGATAGTTTGTCAAAAATACACGTCAAAGCGCTCTGTTATTTTTAAGGATCTTTTTTAAAAAAACTAGACAAATATTGTCTATATGACCGTTTCTTGTTTTTAGCGGCCTTTTAACGCTAGTCAAAGCTCCTCAATGTGAGAGAGTGGCCAGATCTTTTTAACGACCTACTCAAAAATGCAAGTCAAAGATTCATTCATGAGCCGGTTTTGGCTCGCGGGGCACTAATAAATTCTAAAAAGTTTATGAGGAAATGCTTTGATCACAGTGCAAAAGTTTAAATCCTTTTTTTTTAAAAACAGTATTTGTTACCCTTCTCAAGTGAAATACCTCCAAGTCCACCACCCAACATCCGACTGCACATTCCGTCTCATTTGAGCGGTCCTGAAGCCTCAAAGCCCAAAGGTCTCTCATTGTAATTGCATAGAAATAAAAAACTAATGTGAAAACGCTGAAAGAAATTTGACTTTTCAACGCCTTCTTACTTTATGCTGCGTCTGTCAAGGAAATTTAATATTTTTGCTTTGTCTACTGGCGTCAAAAATCTTGTTTTGTAGCCATATCGCACAACCTGGGACAAATTAAAGCAGAGATATGAAATTACTTGACCTCTAGATAGCTTCCTGAGAACCAGCGTTTATTTTCAGTGAATTTATTTTGTGTAAGTTAAACATTTTTGGAAAAAAGTAGCCCTGTTATGCAAAACACAAATGTCCCCTTCAGTAGGCTATATAGTAGAATGTAATAAGGAAAACAGCATCTCGTTATTGCCTCATGACAAGCGGTAGAAAATGGATGGATGGATGTGGCCCAACCTCGTACACACAGGCATGGGTTCAATTCATGGCCAGGGTTGCGTCTGGAAGAGCATCTATTGTAAAAACTAAGTCAAAACAACCTGACAGGGAAAAGCTGAAAGTGAAAAAATTGTGGACCAGCCTGGATACCAACCCAAACATCTGAAAGTTAAGCTAAAAGTTGGGTCTCTGCCAAGCAGTATGTTTCAGTTTATTTTCTTATAGGTTAGGATAAGATCGACTTTATTCATCCCACAATGGGGAAATTATGCGGTTGCAGATAGAAAAAGTCCACAAAAAATAAGGTAAAAAATAGGGGTACATCAAAAAACACCAAGAACAAAAAAAGAGCACAGAGCTGATGCAACAAACCAGTGTTGCTATTTCTACACACATCTACAAAAGTAAAACACAACGAAAAACCAAAACACAAGCAATAAAGAATACATATTGCACATATACGATTGCACCATGCGTAGAAAAACGACAAAACAAAAACACGATTTCAATGATTTCTGCGGTGCTCAGGACAGACCCAACAAAGGAATCCTAGGCTGCCCACCAGCTCTCGGCCAATGTCCGGTCCGTGCGGATGAACCGGAATCTGTCCACACCGAAGTGTCCGATACATGCTCATTCAGCCAGGGATTCCTGACGCTTAGCCACCCAGACACTATCTACCGGTACTGCGGTGAACCGAAATGTACTGTTTGGTCAGTGGTGGGCTGTCAGGGCCAGCAAGGCCTTCTCTGCTGGCCTAACATAACCAGAAATCATGATCATAATTAAAGATAAAATTATTTTTTTCCTTTACTTTCCCTAAATATCTAAAAATATTCATATTCTCTTCATGTCATATTATGCTCCTTCCAGTGCTGTTGTTTTTAGGTTAGAGTTTTTAGCCAATTAGAATTCAGCTAGCTTATGTTGCCATGCTGTATGAAATCTGCCTGGAGCCTTCAGAATCAACAATGTGGGCGTTTGTACACTGTAAGTGAACAGACACATACAGTTGATAGACAGTTGCGATAGCCAATCAGATCACGAGTTGTTGTCAGTAAGGCCTTCTAGCTGGCCTCACGTTGAACTTGACATTTACGCGTCCTGTGATTGGATACCAATCACAAGTTGCGAAAGCAGGAAGTGACACTGGAGCTATACGACCCATAGAAAGCCACAGAAAACTCACCGGTACTCACAAAGAGGAACAGCAAAATGTGATTAGGTGGAAGATATATATTTGCAAGGCCATTTTCAAGAAGGATACTTAAGAGAAAGTAGATCAGAATCAGAATCAGAATCAGAATAGTTTTATTGCCATTGTTTGAGAACGGGTTCACAAACTAGGAATTTTTCTTGGTGCAAACGTGCGACATAAAACACATATAACACATATTTGGTAATAAAAAGAGCTGTGACTGAGCTATCAGATAGACTTAGAAGGAATTCAAGGAATTCAAGGAGCTGCTGTTAGGAGTTATTGTTCATTTGCCTGATGGCCGAGGGGAAAAAACTGTTCAGGTGGCGGGAGGTGTGGGTCTGGATGGAGCGTAGTCTCCTGCCTGAGGGGAGAGGGGAGAATAGTGTGTGTCCAGGGTGAGAAGAGTCAGCTGTGATCCGACCCACACGCCTCCTGGTCCTGGAGGAGAACAAGTCCTGGAGGGATGGGAGCTTGCAGCCAATCACCTTCTCAGCAGCACGTACGATGCGCCGCAGTCTATTCTTATCCTGGACTGTGGCGCCGGGGAACCACACTGTGATGGAGGAGGTCAGGATGGACTCTATGATGGCTGAGTAAAACTGCACCAGCATCTCGGTCGGCACCTTAAGTTTCCTCAGCTGCCGCAGGAAGTACATCTTCTGCTGGGCCTTCTTGATGAGGGAGCTGATGGTCAGCTCCCACTTGAGGTCCTGGGTGATGGTGGTGCCCAAGAAACGGAAGGAGTCCACAATGGGGACGGGGGTGGAAGAGTCAATCAGGGTGAGGGGGGATGGTGGGGCTGTGACTTTCCTGAAGTCCATGATCATCTCCACTGTTTTCTGGGCGTTCAGCTCCAGGTTGTTGAGGCTGCACCAGGACGTCAGCCGGTCCACCTCTCTCCTGTAGGCGGACTCATCGCCATTCGAGATGAGCCCGATGAGGGTGGTGTCATCCGCAAACTTGAGCAGTTTTACGGATTGGTGACTGGAGGTGCAGCAGTTTGTATACAGGGAGAAGAGCCAGGGGGAGAGTACACAGCCCTGAGGAGTACCAGTGTTTGTGGTTCGACTGTCCGAGACAATCTTCCCCAGCCGTACGTGCTGTCTTCCGTCCGTCAGGAAGTCATTAATCCAACTGCAGAGGGAGTCGGGCACGCTGAGCTGGTAGAGCTTGTCTCGTAGCAGTCCAGGGAGGATGGTGTTGAAGGCAGAGCTGAAGTCCACAAACAGGATCCTAGCGTAGGTTCCTGGGGAGTCCAGATGCTCCAGGATGAAGTGGAGGGCCAGGTTCACTGCATCATCCACAGACCTGTTGGCTCTGTAGGCGAACTGCAGTGGGTCCAGGAGGGGGGCGGTGATGTCCTTGAGGTGGGGCAGGACCAAGCGCTCAAAGGACTTCATGACCACAGACGTCAGCGCGACCGGCCTGTAGTCATTTAGTCCTGTGATCCGTGCTTTCTTGGGGACAGGGACAATGGTAGAGGTCTTAAAGCAGGACGGCACGCGGCATAGCTCCAGAGAGGTGTTAAAAATGTCAGTGAAGACATGAGCCAGCTGGTCCACACAGTGTCTGAGAGTGGAGGGGGAGACACCATCCGGCCCGGGGGCCTTCCGCGTATTCAGCTTCAAGAACTGCCGGCGTACATCCTCTTCTTTGATGGAGAGGGTCTTTACAGTCTTATGATGTTTTTGGAGTCCTGTGATGTCATTGGAGTCCTTTGAGTCCTTTAATGAAGTGCTGGCATTGGTGGGGAGGGTGATGGTGGTGGGAGCATGGCTTTGATGAGCTGAAGGCCGTTCATGACGACAGTAATGTGTGTTGAGGCCCTGAGCGAGAGTCCGGTCATTCAGGGCCTGGGGGGTTTTGGGCTTATAGTTCGTAAGGGCCCTTAGACCTCTCCAAACTGCCGCAGAATCATTGGAGCGGAACTGTTCCTGTAGACGGTTAGAGTACACAGATTTAGCTTTCTCCACTTCCCTGGTGAAGTGGTACTTCGCTTCTCTGTATGTACTTCGGTCCCCGCTTCTCCACGCAGCCTCCTTCTTCTTGCGCAGCTGTCGGAGCTTGGGTGTGAACCAGGGCTTGTCGTTGTTATAACAAACCCTGGTGCGCGTTGGAATGATGCGCGCCTCATTGAACTGTATGTATGAGGTCACAGTGTCCGTATACTCGTCCAGATTGTTCGTGGCCGCTCCAAATGCCTCCCAGTCTGTCGTTTCCCAACAAGCACGCAACTCGTCCACAGACTCGGTGGTGAAACACTTAATGTTCTTCATAACAGGTTTAGCCAGTTTCAGTCTCTGTCTGTATGAAGGGATTAAGTGCACCATCACGTGATCTGATAGTCCAAGAGCAGCGCGCAGGACTGCATGAAAAGCCTTGCTCAATGTAGTGTAGCAGTGATCCAGCGTGTTCTCCTCTCTGGTCGGGCATTTA
Source organism: Entelurus aequoreus (assembly GCF_033978785.1). Lineage (NCBI taxonomy): Eukaryota > Metazoa > Chordata > Actinopteri > Syngnathiformes > Syngnathidae > Entelurus > Entelurus aequoreus. The sequence goes on from NC_084746.1 coordinate 26,070,792, forward strand.
ATAAACTGTCTATACTTTGGTAATTCCTGGCTCAAATTTCCCTTGTTAAAGTCACCAAGCACGATAACAAGAGAGTCAGGAAAAGACCGTTCCACATGTAAGATCTGTCCTGCGAGCGCGCGCTGAGTGTCACGCACGTCCGCGCCGGGCGGGATGTAAACAGCCACGAGAATGAATGAAACAATCTCACGCGGTGAGTAAAAGGGCTTACAGTGGATGAAGAAATATTCCAGAGAAGAAGAACAGTGTCTGGAAATCACTGTCACGTCTGTACACCAGCTATTGTTGATAAAGAAGCAGAGTCCACCGCCTCTTTTTTTGCCAAAGAGCGCCGCGTCTCAGTCCGCGCGGAGAAGATGAAAGCCCTCCAGTTGAAGCGCGCTGTCCAGGACACTTGCGCTCAGCCAAGTCTCCGTGAAACACAACACACAGGATGAGGAGAAGTCCTTGTTCCTTCTCATCAGCAACGCTAGCTCGTCCATCTTGTTGGCAAGTGAGCGGACGTTGGAGAGGAAGATGCCTGGTAGAGGCGTGCGTAGTCCCCGTCCACGAAGACGGACAAGTGCGCGCGCTCTCTTTCCTCTTCGATGCGGTTTCCCTCTTTTGATCACAGAATGGACCAAATCCACAGCTGACGCTAAGATGACTGGTAACAAGTCCATAGGGATGATGGATCTGATGTTCAGTAGCTCTTCACGGGTGTAAGAGCACCCGGAAACACAAGTTATGTACAAAAACAAACAAAACAGAGCGCACGAGAGCACCGAGGCAGCCTTCATCGGCGCCATGATGATGACGTGGATCTTGTGAGACGAGGTCGGCCGACACTGGAAGCTATCCCGGCGATGAAATGGTTTGCCCGCCACTTTCACACAAATCAACCGACTACAACCAACTACAGACTACGAGCGGTACCACTGGCTTATACTGCGTCGAATGGGTGCTACAAATTGTGAGTTCAAATATTTTATTTCTTAATTTTTTCATGTTTCATTTGTTTTATACAATTGTTTACATTTTGACAGTACCATGTAAGATATGTTTTAATTGCTGAAGCGGGTTTATTGAATGTTAAATGCGCCGAAAAATAGATCGTTTTGTACACTCTTGAGGGGATTCAATGCAGTGTAGTGTGCACGTGGGTTTCTGTATCGTATCTCCAGCCGTGTCCATGTGGTGACATTAATTACGGTATTTTGAGAGGTGAAGTCGGACTAAGTAGGACATCACTGAAGGCCTAGGTGAGAAATGCACGGCCCACCACTGTGTTTGGTGAATTGTGAGTTATGGTACAGTACCTGTCACGGCCAGGGCGCATTCCAATGCGCCCTCATCTGTGCGCTCTGCTGATTGCGCCTCCCAAGAGCGCACCTGTGCGTGTCAGTCCTGCTGCAATCACCGGTAATCAGCACACCTGAAGTTGATCAGAGGTCCTGCCTTCAAAAGCCTGCACAAGCTGCTATCCCGGGCCGGAACGTAACCATCCGTTCGCGTACAGTAAGCTGTATTCTTGCTTGATGCAATCCTGCTCTCTCTGTGTTTTCCTGTGTCGTGTCGTTCCTGCAGCAAATCCCCTTTCCTGCGTGACGAGCTGTGCGTCTCGTCTTCCTCATTGTTCTCTGGCTGCCCCTTGGATCTCGTCCTCTCGCTTGGACACGGACCTTCTACGCCCTGCTCTAGCCCCCCTGACAACCTGCCTGTCTCATGGACATTCGAGCTTGCCTTTCCCCTCCAGGACTTCCGCCTCTCGCTCAACACTCACGGTAACACACAACAGTTAATTCCACACATAGTCACACACCATACACACTTTTGGATTTTTGTCAAACTACATTCTCTAGTTCATATTAGTATTGTTTATTATTATCACATTGAAATGTCCTTATTTTTGAAGGAAAAGCACTGTACTTCAATGAAGATAACTTTAAACTAGTCTTAACTTTAAAGAAATACACTCTATACATTGCTAATGTGGTAAATGACTATTCTAGCTGCAAATGTCTGGTTTTTGGTGCAATGTCTACATAGGTGTATAGAGGCCCATTTCCAGAAACTATCACTCCAGTGTTCTAATGGTACAATGTGTTTGCTCATTGGCTCAGAAGGCTAATTGATGATTAGAAAACCCTTGTGCAATCATGTTCACACATCTGAAAACAGTTTAGCTTGTTACAGAAGCTACAAAACTGACCTTCCTTTGAGCAGATTGAGTTTCTGGAGCATCACATTTGTGGGGTCAATTAAACGTTCAAAATGGCCAGAAAAAGAGAACTTTCATCTGAAACTCGACAGTCTATTCTTGTTCTTAGAAATGAAGGCTATTCCACAAAATTGTTTGGGTGACCCCAAACTTTTGAACGGTAGTGTATATATATATATATATATATATATATATATATATATATATATATATATATATATATATATATATATATATATATATGTATATATATATATATATATATATAGTGTTTTTATAGATAGAAAATCATAGTGCTATTACGCCCCCTTGTGTCTGTGCCGTCTACTCCCCATCTGTATATAACAGTACCATTAGCTATATGTCAGTGTTTCCGCCATGTTGGATGTGGCAGATCTGTGATACGTCAGCGTGTCCACCATGTTGGATGCGGCAGATCTGCAATACGTCAGCGTGTCCGCCATGTTGGATGCGGTAGATCTGCAATACGTCAGCGTGTCCGCCATGTTGGATGTGGCAGACCTGCGATACTTCAGCGTGTCCGCCACGTTGGATACGGCAGACCTGCGATACTTTAGTGTATCCGCCATGTTGGGTGCGGCAGATCTGCGATACTTTGGGGTGTATGCTACGTTGGATTTAGCAGATCTTCCCCGTAAACTAACGTCTGTTCTGTAAAGCGGTCGGCACAGTTCCACCAACATATGAACGAGGCATCTTCTCCATTTGCTCTTGCCACATCCGATATGGCGGCAACACTGATGTATGATTTAGCGCTCAATACTGCGTCTAAGTAAACATGTCTATGATTAATAGGCTTATCAATGCAGGTTGTGTCTTGCACTCAAGTTTCCAACTGCATGGTTTCAAAGTTGAGTCAAAGTGTCAATACTCTTTGAGTTTAGCGCAGCCAGGTTCACGTCCCTCCTTTCTCCTTCTCCTCCGCGGCGTCTCGTGCATTAGCCTCGCTCTGACCTTGTCTCGATATCACACCCTTGGAAAAGAAGGAATGTAAATCGTATCCGTACAATCCCAACCCCGTTACCGCCAAACGACTCGTTCTCACCGCCCCTACTCGGCTCGGCGGGGCCACATGATCTTTTCCATGTTCCAGACATAATTTGCGGCTTAAGGTTTTGGAGGCTGACGGTGCGTCTGCGCCACTCTGCTGTTTCAGGCGTCGGCCGCGCTACGTGCAGCACTTCTCAAGAGTCGGGAAAAGTCCCATCGCAAGGACCCCCGAGAGGAAATCAGAGCACGAGCTCTGCAAAGGTTTGATTGCACCGCATGGACTAAACCGCATGTCAACATCATAAATTCCAATAGAACAAGCTGACAAATTGTATGCATTGATGAAGAATCAAGCATTCTTTTTAGTGCATAGAAAAATGCACACTCCAGTGGCGTTTGGAGGACATTAAAAACATTTTAGTGCAACTCAATCCACCTTCACTGAGGGCATTTAACCTAAAGGTGGTGTGCACATTTTCTAGTGAAGTGTTGTGACACGTGTGAGACGTATTGCATGTGAGCGTGCAGCAGCTTGTCTGCTCCTAAAGTAGAGTCATCGAAAGTAGCACTGCTGCTGCAAGAAACATGACATATACATTCCTACATACATTCATAATACACAATTGCTATGATATGGACACATTTGCTCTCTATGATGTTACAGAAACAAAGCTAATCTGGTTACTGCGCTAGATGGCATCGAGGTCACAACGTTTGTCTACTTTTAAACACACTTGCAGGGAAAAAAGAAAAGAAAATATGACTGTATCAATAAAAACTATGCATAAGAAATATAAGAAAAAAGAAAATATTGAGCAGTCGTGACATAAATAAAGAGTAAATATAGAAATGAAGTTAATTATATTTATATAGCGCTTTTCTCTAGTGACTCAAAGCACTTTTACATAGTGAAACCTAATATCTAAGTTACATTTAAACCAGTGTGGGTGGCACTGGGAGCAGGTGGGTAAAGTGTCTTGCCCAAGGACACAACGACAGTGACTAGGATGGCGGAAACGGGGATCGAACCTGGAACCCTCAAGTTGCTGGTATGGCCACTCTACCAACTGAGCTATACTGCCCCTAATAGATTCATAAGTAAATACACTTGTCATGAAGAAAATGAATTGGTCAGGAAATAGGTATGGACATCTCCAATGAAATAGATAAATGACTTAGATGTTAATTTAAAAAAAAAAATTATATAAAACAATATAGGTGTATAAATACATACAGTACAGTAAGACATTCCTTGATTATGAAGTAAATGAATCAGTCATGAATAAATGCATAAATACTGTGTGTGTATATACCAGCGTTTCTCAAAGTGTGGGGCGCGCCCCACTGGTGGGGAATAGAGACATGACAGGTGGGGCGCGAGGAACGGGAGGAAATTTCACTTTGATTTTTTTTTTATTATTATTATTATATTCTTTGATTTTTTTTTTTACTATGCTTTCATTTTCTATACACACTGGAAATCACTTTGTGATTCTGTCTGTGAAATCCACTATATAGATAAATGTAAATTACTTATTTTTCCTGTATGCTTTACATTTCTAGGTAGGAGCGAAAGTTTGACAGACAGCAACAGTAACTAATGGGGGCGGGGCTAAGCGGAAGCTTTGTGAATGGTGAGTCACTGTGCGAGGATTTGCTGTTTTGCAAATACATAAAAAATAGAGCCACTGCTGATGAGCTGTTCAAGATAATGGACAGTTTCCTCAAAGAACACGACCTTAAATGGGAAAACTGTGTGGGCTTTTGCTCTGATGGCGCGCATGGCAAAGTCAAGAAACAGGCTGCAGGCTCTAATAAAGAGGGTTGCGCCAAATGCGCATTGGACACAATGTGTCATTCACCGGGAAACACTCGCGTCAAGGCAGCTCAGCCCCGAATTCAATGAGGTTTTAACAGTGGCAGTGTCAAGCCTGCAGCCCCGATTTGAAAAGCTGTGCAGTGCAAAACAGGCTCATTGCAGCCACTAATGCTGGAGTACTGTAAAACTCATGTTCACTTGCCCTGTCCTCCTTTTTTTGGCAAAGATTGCAAAGTGGCACTTTTATTTTCATTTATTATTGAACTTGATGCAAGTTATTTGATTTATTATTGAACTTGATGCAAGTTATAACACTTTTATTTGTTTTATTATTGAACTTGATGCAAGTTATAACACTTTTTTTTATTTATTATTGAACTTGATGCAAGTTATAACACTTTTGTTTTATTTATTATTGAACTTGATGCAAGTTATAACACTTTTGTTTTATTTATTATTGAACTTGATGCAAGTTATTTGATTTATTATTGAACTTGATGCAAGTTGTAACACTTTTATTTGATTTATTATTGAACTTGATGCAAGTTATAACACTTTTTTTTATTTATTATTGAACTTGATGCAAGTTATAACACTTTTTTTGATTTATTATTGAACTTGATGCAAGTTATAACACTTTTGTTTTATTTATTATTGAATTGATGCAAGTTATTTTATTTGATATTGAACTTGATGCAAGTTATACCACAGCTGCACAGTTATTTTATTTATTATTGAACTTGATTTTATTTTATGTTATTGAGTTTGAATGTGTAAAACTTGATGTTACTTGATGTTCGATAAATTTGAAAATGTTAAGCTTGGCATTAGCGTTCTGTTGGGGCAATGGGGGCAGGTGGGGCTTGAAAACTCCCCCTTGTCCAAAGTGGGGGGTGACAAAAAAAGTTTGAGAACCACTGGTATATACTTTATATATATATATATATATATATATATATATATATATATATATATATATATATATATATATATATATATATATATATATATATATATATATATATATATAACCCAAAACCAGTGAAGTTGGCATGTTGTGTAAATCGTAAATAAAAACAGAATTCAATGATTTGCAAATCCTTTTCAACCTATATTTAATTGAATAGACTGCAAAGACAAGATACTTAAAGTTCGAACTGGTAAACTTTTTTTATTTTTAGCAAATACTAGCTCATTTTGAATATGATGCCTGCAAAATGTTTCAAAAAAGCTGGCACAAGTGGCAAAAAAGACTGAGAAAGTTGTGGAATGCTCATCAAACACTTATTTGGAACATCCCACAGGTGAACAGGTAAATTGGGAACAGGTGGGTGCCATGATTGGGTATAAAAGTAGACTCCATGAAATGCTCAGTCATTCACAAACAAGGATGGGGCGAGGGTCACCACTTTTTCAACAAATACGTGAGCAAATTGTTGAACAGTTTAAGAAAAACCTTTCTAAACCAGCTATTGCAAGGTATTTAGGGATTTCACGATCTACGGTCCGTAATATCATCAAAGGGTTCAGAGAATCTGGAGAAATCACTGCACGTAAGCGATGATATTACAGACCTTCGATCCCTCAGGCGGTACTACATCAAAAACTGACATCAATGTGTAAAGGATATCACCACATGGGCTCCGGAAGACTTCAGAAAACCATTGTGAGTAACTACAGTTAGTCGCTACATCTGTAAGTGCAAGTTAAAACTACTATACAAAGCGAAAGCCATTTATCAACAACACCCAGAAACGCCGCCGGCTTTGCTGGGCCCGAGCTCATTTAAAGATGGACTGAGGCAAAGTGGAAAAGTATTCTGTGGTCTGACGAGTCCACATTTCAAATTGTTTTTGGAAACTGTGGACGTTGTGTCCTTCAGACCAAAGAGGAAAAGTACCATCCAGACTGTTATAGGCGCAAAGTTCAAAAGCCAGCATCTGTGATGGTATGGGGGTGTATTAGTGCCCAAGGCATGGGTAACTTACACATCTGTGAAGGCACCATTATTGCTGAAAGGTACATACAGGTTTTGGAGCAACATATGTTGCCATCCAAGCAACGTTATCATGGACGCCCCTGCTTATTTCAGCAAGACAATACCAAGCCACATGTTGCAACAGAGTGGCTTCATAGTAAAAGAGTGCGGGTACTAGACTGGCCTGCCTGTAGTCCAGACCTGTCTCCCATTAAAAATGTGTGCTGCATTATGAAGCCTAAAATACCACAACAGAGACGCAGGACTGTTGAACAACTTAAGCTGTACATCAAGCAAGAATGGGAAATAATTCCACCTGAAAAGCCTCAAAAATTGGTCTCCTCAGTTCCCAAACGTTTACTGAGTGTTGTTAAAAGGAAAGGCCATGTAACACAGTGGTAAAAATGCCCTTGTGGCAACTTTTTTGCAATGTATTGCTGCCATTAAATTCTAAGTTAATGATTATTTGCAAAAAAATTAAAAATTGTTTGTCAGTTCGAACATTAAATATCTTGTCTTTGCAGTCTATTCAATTGAATTTAAGTTGAAGAGGATTTGCAAATGATTCTATTCTAGGGGTCAGAGACACCGGAAACTTCAGTAAGTTCCTTAGACAGGGCTTGGAGGCCTTCTAAGGCCTTCTGAACCAAGCCATTTATGTCAGTCAACTTAAAGGGGGCGGGATAAGTGTGGGGAAAGGGGACGTCCAGCGGAACAAGCAACACAGTCACCCAGGTTTTGGCATCCACCTGAGCCACAGGTTTACCTGTACCCGCTCCTAAGGTCAAAGTTACCAGGCCTTCGGTGGTGATGTCATTAGCACGCACAGATGTGAGAGCCTTTGAAACACCACCGAGGTGGGGTGGTACTTTAGGTGCTACAGAGGGTGTAGAGGTAGTTAACGCCCTCTCAAGGACATTAATTTTAATAATTCCTTTAGAGTCTGTATCAGTCAGGTCAACCCCCAAAACAACATAAAAGGGACGATGGGCACCACTTACCATAGTATGTTGTCTGCATCCGACACCAATTGTTCAGGGTTGGGTCGTAACAAATATAGAGGTTATTACCACGGTAATAGCTATTGTGTCCCCCGTACTTAATCACACTGCACAGGTCAAAAAATAAGTCTTGCTATCCCCTTTGACCCAGTCTATTTAAAGTCCGCTGTATGTTCTTAGACACTTGTCAGTCACTGTCGTCAGGAAGGATGAACTGAGACACAAAGACAGTAGAACACGCCCAAGCACCAGTCCGTCAGGGAATACTAGTCGGGTCTAACATCTTGCCTTCCGTCTATCAATATCAGAGTAATTTAGGTAACAAAACGGGGATAAACATCAAACTTTTCACTTAATGTAACGACACATATAGTTATGCTGAAAACAAGCAAGAAAAACTAAGAAACATTTAGCATACTGGATTGGTCTCACACAAGTATATACAATATAGAAGTTGAAAAGAGTAATGTAGGTAGAAAATCTCTCTCATCTCCTGGGCTGAGGGGCAGATGATGTGGCGATGTCAGCAATGACATCCGCTGGTGATCTGTCAGGTTCTTCAGCAGTAGTGCAGAGGGAGAGGTGGTACCAGGTGTCCCCTCCACCAGCCAGTCGAAGGGCGTGGGACGTCCGTTCCACGACCTTGAAGGGACCAGTCCACCTGGGCTCCGTCCACTTGCGTTTGATGACCTTGATCTTGACCCTCTCAGCGGGCGGAAGGGAATCTGTACAGAAGAACTGGCACACAAATTCTGCAATTTTTTGTGTAAAATACCATTTTGGTTTTACGCTGAGTCCTCCTTCCATGGGGAGCTGCTGGTCCTGTGAATGGCTGACCTGTATGCAGCTCATAGGGTGAAAAACTCAAAGGGCGGTAAAATAGTTTTATTCACGGACCTTCGAAGGATCATTAACACTAATTGAAACATGTCAATTCAATTAAATTTTGTCTGTGCACAGATTTTAGCCAATTAGTTTTTGATGTTCTGGTCCATCTTTTCAACCTTGCCTTGGGACTGAGGATGGTACCCCAAACCTGTGTTCTAGTCCGAAAGCCTTTTCGACCAGGGCTAAGTGAGTATTTTTTTTTAAATGGTTGCCGTTGTCTGACCTAATCTTTTTGGGGAAACCATGTCGGGGTACTAGGTCATTCACAAGTCATTTAATTACTGATATTGCATCCTCTTTTGAGGTTGTTGTTGCTTCCGGCCAACCACTGTGATTGTCAACACAAGTCAGTACGTACCTTTCCCTTGTACCGTATTGATCATATCAGTGAAATCAAAGACTATACATGGTTCACCCTCGCCTCCTTCATATTCTAAATTTGATCTACTAAACTACTATCGATGTGTAAAATCGTTATTTTCAAATTAAAATTAGTTATAACTTCTTACCCACGGGAAAAATGTTAAAACTATGGAATGTGTCTGAGTCGGATGATTGTCGATTTTGTTCCAAGGAGTCTGTATCCACCCTCACTCACCCCCTTCTGTTTCTGAAAAAAGGACTGTGTTAGTCATACTATCACTTTCAGAAACATCTAAGAAAAAGGTCAGCTAATAGTCAAGTAGCGGAGGACAGGTCATGTTTGAGGTCAATTATTGTCTCTTTAGCCTCTATGGTCCACTGGGGGGTGGTGTTAGGGTAGGGGACCCCTTAGCGATATCACAAATAACTCAAACTCAACTAAACCCTAACTTTTATGTAACTTATTCAATATGGGGAAAGTAACAAAATATGCTTATATTTATATTGTCACCAATACTAGAAAAATACTACCCTTATGGCGGATGCTTTAGCAATAGTATTTTGAATTTTTACCACACCTGGTGGCCCCAATAATTCATTAAGTCAAGCTCATGTTGTAGAAAGTTGAATGATGCGGACACGTTTGTTACTGAATACTTTCTATCAGACTTCTGCCATGGCAACTATGTGTATGTAATGAGCAACTATAATTATGTGATATGCTTATATGTGTAATGTGTCGTTTCAGCTCAGCTGTTGTGTAGCTGCTAGCTCCTCGTAGCCTACAGGTGTCTAAAGTGCAGCCCATAGTTATGTGTTTAACATAACCCTGGGCTAAACCTAAACAATTGAAAATGTGGTATTTGGGTGTCGGTGTAATGTTTGCCAGCTACGCCGTGTCTTATCATTGGACCTAAGTTCTTTGGTTTTGTAGGCGAGACAGAGAGCAAGGGAACAGTGTGGGACATCAATTGTGTCCATCTTATACCATGCTAGCTGTCGCAAAGATAGGTCAACATGAGCAGCCACACCTTGAGTTCCAACATATATAACATATGGCGACTCGGGTGGCAGAACACACGGAAGCATCTCAGCCAACCAGGGTTTTCACCGCTAGAGCAGTTGGATGTCAGCCATTCCTGTTGTTTCAGGCTGTGGTAGTGGTGTCGCAGCTGGGTGGTTGAGCCGTCAGGTAACACCAGGAATGTTCCTTCTGTGCGATTTGAATGTCAGGGTACAGTCTGTAAAGGAGGTCCAGCAATCTGAACCGGAAGTGGTTTGGTGACAGGTAACCTTCTTGTGACCCCTTCGACCTTTAAAGAGGAAGCACACAGTTTTTTTGGTACCTCTGCATTCAGAATCGAAATGGGTGGCTGATAACATTGTTCGTTGACACTCATGTCCAGAAGGGGTCCTGTCGGTACTTCCTGCTGCGGCTCCTGATCTGGGCGTCCTCTTTCCGGCCTTCGTGTTCGTTTGTTGGCACGACGGAACCTTTCCTGTTCGGAAATGTTCAGACAGTCACGACTCCAGTGACCAGGCTGGTCACAGCCGAAACAGTGTCTACCCCAGACTGGCTTTGAAGCATCGTGTTGTCCACCACCCGAGTCCAACCGCACGTCTGTTGAGGATTCTTTCCTCCACCTGTTGGAACTCAAAAGCAAGGTCACCCACTGCTGAATATACCCTAGCTGATCTTTGACCTTTTGGTTCTTTTAACCTTTTATCTTCAGCGATCTGTAATTTAAGTAGTCGTTTCCTTGTTGCTCTGTCATTAGCCCTATTTTGCATGGGATTAATAAAATGTCCATGCCATATGTTGGTTTTGGCACCGTGTATATCAGGGTTAACTTTGTCCAAAGTGTTTGGCCAAAGGTTCCCTCCCTGAGGTACAGGTGGGAAAGCAAGGTCAACAATGGCTTGCATGTATGCATCAGCAAGAGACTTATATTGAAATAGGCCCCTATAATTGTCCTGTGTCAAAAATGTCTGCCGGAGAAAATGGTCAGACGTGTACAAGGGGTTAATTTTCGGAGGCAGGATTAATCTTAGAGGGGGGCGTGTTAATACCTCCTTCTCTTGTCACTGGAGTAGGGGGCGGTGGCCTAGTCAGAGTCTGGGCGGGTCGTTTGAATTGTCTTGCGCATGCGCGGCAGGCAAAACACCAATCAGTCTATTCTGTCCTATTTGTCTCATTAATCATCGGTTCTTTTGTTGCATTTCGTTTTTCCACGTAATCCCCGTTTACTTTTATCATACGCCAAACTCTTAAATTCTCGAGCACCAACCCTGTTCCATTTTCACCAGAGCACACACACACACGAGCACGCGCATCCAGCAGCACACACACACACACTAGCACTCCCGCACACGCACCCACACACACACACACACTAGCACTCCCGCACACGCACACATATGAGCAAGCAAGCGCTTACGCACACACACGAGCACGCGCAACCTGCAGCACACACATACATGCACACACACACAAGAAAAAGCTGCACCTACCCTTATCTCTGCGTTTCACTTTACCATAAAACTTTCAGTTACTTTTCTTAATTTACCAAATGTTTGAGTTCTTGACTTTACGAGTGTTGCAAACTCCTTCTTAACCCTTTCAAGGAACGTTCTCTTTTTTTTATTTTTTATTTTTAAACTCTACCTCCTAGTTCCATTGTCGACAACCGTCCATTCAATTGATCATTACACAGTAATGATTCATCACATTTTCCCCAGCCGTCATCACATTCTTGTCTGTCACACTCCGTGGCCATTGTGTCTATTTTTTTTTTTCAGGGGCCTCGAACCCCTGAAGGCCTTTAAACCCCAAACCATACGGCGGCCTTTAACCCCGTGCAATTTATCGTACAATATGCAGGCCTCTAACCTCCATATCATACGAGGGCCTTTAACCCGTTACTCTTTTAGGCGGCGACCAACTACCCAGGGTGAGCCACACCCAACTATTATTTCACTCGTCAATGAAACTGCCCGTCACGGTAATCGAGACACAATGGCGTGAGTTGACCACTTATTTACAATTTTAATGCAATGGCAGGCTCTGCAAAAATGCAATCAGTCTATCAAAATCTCCAATCTGTGCCTGGGATTAAAAAACAGTGTTTGACTTACAGACTTCAGGACAGACTCCTAAAGCAGATTTTATATAAAAAGGCTCTGCTCACCTTGTATTGGCCATTTGAGTCTGTCCAGAAGATTGCAAGAAGTCATCAATCAACAGCATGCCATCCCGGACGAGCCCCCAAATTGTTGCGTCGACCAGCATTCCTCCAATGGGGAATTCAAATTGCTTGTCTCTCCCAGATTCTTTTTATGGCAATAAGCTGATGTTTATATTCAATCAACAGGCAGTAGTTGGTATTTTGTGGTTTATTCTCCAAGCTTAGAGGACAAACGTGAGACCAATCCAGTACACATGCGTTCCCCAGCCCGGTCCAGATCGGTCTGAAACACATCACGAAAACATTCTGTTCTTCAATCTCTCCCCCCGCCCTCATGCCCATTGTGTCCGTTATCTCAAGTCGGCCCGAGAAGGTAAGCAGGGAGGACTCCTCTTCTCTGCCTCCTACTTCAAGGCCGTCCACAGTGCAAGCACTTTATCATGAGACGATCGAAATAAGGAAAAGAGTACAAGATGGAACATTAGCTATTTAAAATATGACTATAGTCATATAAAAGAAGTAACTCTTAATTATGGATATATGTAGATATCTGCATCCGTAAATTTATATACATATATATATATATATATATATATATATATATATATATATATATATATATATATATATATATATATATATATATATATATATATATATATATATATATATATATATATATATATACACACATATATGCATATATTTATAAACATATATACATCAATGAATTAGTTGGTAAAAATATATATCAATAAAAATATATACAGTACGTATAGATATATGGACTACAGCTAACTTGGTCATGAAGTAATTGAATGGTCAAGTAAAGTAAGTCAGGAAGTACTGTAATAAATATATCTGGCATGAATAAATCAATAACTCAGCCATCAAATAAATGCATTGGTCATTAAATGAATGACACAATCTGCAATTAAATCAATTAATAAATTAGTTAGTTGGTAATAAAAAGAAATACATAAACTTGGTCATTAAAATATATAAGTAATAAATACATCTGCAATTAAACAAATAAATAGATTACTGGTAGTTAGTTATATGATAAAATAAATATTTAGAGTTAATTAATAATAACTGAGTAAATTAATTGGTCATAAAAGTAATTATTATGTCTGTCATTAAATGAATGAACAACTAAGTCATCAAATAAATAAATACAATAATTATAAAAAAATTTAATAAATAAATTGGTCATGAAATGAGTAAATACATATCTGCAATGAAATAAATGAATTAATTAGTCAATTGGTTGGTGACAAAGTAAATAATTAGACTTGGTCATTGAATAAATTAATTGGTCGTAAAAGTACTAATACATCTGCCATGGAAAAAATAAATAAATGGGAATAAAATAAATAAATACATTAACAATACATCAACAACATTTTGTTATGAAATAAATAAATTGTCTGTGGAATATATAGATACATATACAATTAAATAAATAAATATGCAAGTGAATAAATAAATATGCGACTAAATATGTAAATAAACGTACTGGTTAGCTGGTAAGAAAATAAATCAATCAATATGGAATCATGTAGCAGTAGATAACTTGTAATGGAGTAAATTGTTTGTCCTGATAGGTCATGGTTGGCGCCTCATGACAGTTTCCGCCTCCGCCATCAGTGTGTGAATGTGAGTGAATGGGTGAATGTGATGTATCATGTAAAGCGCTCTGAGTATCATTGTAGATATAGTAAAGTGCTATTCAAATACAGACCATTTACTATTTACCATAAATTGGCCATGGCCAAATTAAATTTATAGTAACAAATTGTCGAATAAATAAATTAGTCATGAAATAAATAAATGAGTTAACGACATATGTTCATTCATCATCAATGAACGGGCAACCAAATAAATACATTTGAAATGTAATTAATAAATTAGGCATGAAATAATATATCGGTCATGAAATAAATAAATATATTCACTACAATTTTATGTCATTATCTAATGCATTAGTGGATAGTTGAATACATGTTGCACAATTTGATTAATTTGCTCATATTTAATTACTTAATTTATTTTATGTAATTTGGACTCAGAAAATACCCTCTATAGTAGTACGAGTCCAAGTAGGAACAGTCTTTGTTTTTGTTGCCTCATCTTCATAGTCCTTATCCTTCCCTATCTGTCAAGGGCAGGGTTCGGCAACCCAAAACGTTCAAAGGGCCAAATCTGGAGCCGCAAAAAATGAAAAGCAGTATATAAGTGTTATAATGAAGGCAACACATGACTTAAGTGTCTTAGTAGCTATAATATTCTACTATCAAAATTACTATGTGTTGCAGGCTGAAGCAAATCTTCGTTGACAGAAATGTTGAAATGTAATATTTATTCTACACATTTTTACAACTTTAGAAAACATTAGTAAATCAGAGGGTGAGATAACTCCTGGAAATTACTGGCTTTTAATGGCCAAAGGTATAGATGTATGTGTCCAAGTTAAAGGAAATTGCAAGCTGTTTTCTTTAAATAGATTTATTACAATCTTTGGCAAGCTAGGTAATGTTTGCTGTGGTCTGGAACAACATGACACACAAACAACTATCTGAAATGCAGCCAATATTACATACATATATTGTGTCATGAGACATGCAAAACTAAATTATATACAAAGAGGATAAAAGTAAAGGATATTAATTGAGCTCAAATATACCTACAAATGTAGCATAATAATGTAATATGTACATACAGCTAGCCTACTAACTAGCTAGCCTATTAACCTACTCAGTGACCTTGTAATTAGAGTGTCCGCCCTGAGATCGGTAGGTCGTGAGTTCAAACCCAGGCCGAGTCATACCAAAGACTAAAAATGGGACCCATTACCTCCCTGCTTGGCACTCAGCATCAAGAGTTGGAATTGGGGGTTAAATCACCAAAAATGATTCCCGGGCGCGGCCAACGCTGCCGCCCACTGCTCCCCTCATCTCCCAGGGGGTGAACAAGGGGATGGGTCAAATGCAGAGGACACATTTCACCACACTTAGTGTGTGTGTGACAATCATCGCTACTTTAACTTTAACTTTTAACCTAAATAGCATGTTAGCATTGATTAGCTTGCAGTCATGCAGTGACCAAATATGCCTGATTTTCCAACAAGTCATCAAGACATCAACAAAGCGCACCTTTGTGCATTCACGCACAGTATAAAACTTTTGGTGGACAACATAAGACAAAGGAGGAGTGGAAGATTTTACATGTAAACAAACTGTTGTGGCACAGTCCACCCTATGGTGAGGTCAAGAACCGCTGAAATTAGCAGGACAAAACGATATTCACTAAATACTCTCATCAGTGAAGCATACACACAAACATATTAAACAGTGGGCGTTCTAACAATTGGGAAGGTTTGTCCTCAAACAAAAAACATACTAAAACAAAACAATTATTTTCCCCCCATCTTTTTCCATTTTCAATCCTTTTTTAAAAATGCTCCAGGGAGCCACCAGGGCGGCACTAAAGAGCCGCATGCGGCTTAAGAGCCGCGGGTTGCTGACCCCCGGTCTAGGGTAACGTTTACATGATTTAAGTGTAGATGTAAATAGACAGACAACCACAAACAAAAATAATATTTCTTATTCAACACCCTGACTCTTACTTTAGTTATGTAAAACAATATTGTGGTCCTAAACTGTCAAAATAAAAGCAGACCACTGGACATTAGATCAAAGTAACCTCATCTGACTCATCTGCGTGTTTTATGAATGGTACCGACAAATACTGTAAGTACATTTTTAGGTATAAAACAACAAAATATATAGTTAAAGTGAGTACAATTTTTGTTTTTACACCCCGACTACTGCTGGCCAAAGACGCCAACAAACAGTTGACATTAAGATTGGACCTTGTCTGCCACTATTTGTCTTATCACAAGCCTTTTTACACCCTGCTTAGCCAGGAGGGCTGAGGTAGATAAACGGTGTCAACACTTTTTGGTAATGCCCATCCTGAAGATAATGTCAAAGCTAAGGCGTACCCTTTGGTTCTCATGCATGGACCGCCAGCATGAGGAACAGTGATGAGATATTTCCAGGTGTGAGCTCCTTTCCTTCTTTTCCCATGCAGGAAATAGAGCATGTCACCCTCAAGGCATGCTGGACTTCTCTCAGAGACGTTTACTTATCTAAATTTAAAAAAATCTTCTATAGTTATAGTAATATTTCTATAGTGCTCAAGCTTTTGCAGGAACACCAGAGTTATCAGGAACTAAAAACAAACAACTTTTTTTTCAACTATATTATTTTTCAATGTCATATCATTAAAAAAATGTATTCGGACAAATACAAATGTACTAACCACAAGCTACTTACACAATCTTCATCAGTGCTAAACAAATCAAAATCTAGGATAGTCACAATAAATATTGCAATATAAAATGAATTAATAAAATACATTTAATTAAAATCTCATCTCACCATATGAAATATAACTTACTTCACTAATTATGATTTATTTCTTTTTTTTAATTATTGTTATTACTTATGGAGTATATAGTGAATAAATTGAGAACAGGAGGTGAACAAAAGTTTTAGCAACTGTTATGTAAAGGTTCCAAATAAACTCAAACTTAACTGGCCTCAACTCAAAATCATTTGAAAATACTATTATTATAAATTAGTATTTACATTGTGGTTGTTTTATTGTATTTTACTACTTCTGTATGTGTTTTATATGTTGTTTTTATTTTATATTTTGAATCACATTTTTGTCAATATTTTTTGGTTCTTGGTGTTAAAAGCTTTAATCAAAAGTTGATTGAAAATATGTTAATGTTGATAAATGCATAAAAGATACAATAAAGCACTTATTGGTAGCAGTAGTGGTTAGCAATTTTTAGCCCAGTACCGCCAAATTTATAGATTAATGTGGATATTCTGTTTCAGCAGGTTAACTCTGTTGTAAGATCTAGTTTTTAATCATCTAAGACTTTTAGCAAAAATGTAATCAGTTTTATCTTTTAATGACTTTGAGCGGGTAATCCATGCTTTTATTTCTTCAGGGTTGGACTACTGCAACTCCCTCTACGTTGGAATGAAGCAAGCCTCAATGGCTCAATTGCAGTTAGTCCAAATTGCTGCTGCTCGCCTTTTAACTGGCACTAAAAAACATGAACACATTACCCCCATTTTAGCATCCCTTCACTGGCTCCCAGTTCATTTTAGAATTCATTTTATAATATTGTTGTTTGTTTTTAAATCTCTTAACGGATTAGCGCCACAATATATGTCAGACCTTTAAAAATGTACACCCCTACAAGGTCTCTGAGGTCAGCTGATCAGTTTCATCTTGGCGTCCCAAAAACCTGTTTAAAATCCAGAGGTGATTGTGCATTTTCTGCTGTGGCCCCAAAACTTTGGAACAACATCCCCCTTGCTATTTGGACGGCTCCCTCTTTAATGAGTTTTAATCACGTCTTAAAACGTATTTTTACTCCTTGGCTTTTAAACCAGCATGAGAGTTGTGTGATTTTAGTCTATTTTATTTTCTCAGATGTATTTTATGTATTTATTCTTTTTATAGTTAAATGTTTTATATTACTGACTCTTCTCGTATGTATATCTTAACTTCTGTGCAGCACTTTGTGAAACTTCTATAGTTTTTTTTTTTAAATGTGCTATATAAATAAGGTGGATTGGATTGGATTGGATGTTAAATTTTGTCAGGATTTAAAATAATCGTACTTGTTTATTCTGGTTTACTGTTTGTTTTGTAAACAGATGACGCTGTTTTTCTTTAATTATATTGAAGTGAATTGCATATTTTGACCAGCTTAGCATTGGTTTAGCATGTACATGTTGTTAATGTACGGATGTAGAATTGTCTCACATCAACTTATATATATCAATATGATATTAATACATATGCATGTATTAATAAATATACAAATACAAATGTGATATACAAATAAATAAATAATTTGTATAAATAAATGCATATTTGTAAATATATTTTTGAGATTTGAAAATATATGCAAATAAACTGTATAAATATAAAAATTTGACATACAAATAAATCAAGAATTTGTATAAATAAACGTGTATTTGTAAATATATTTTTGAGATTTGAATATGAATATGCTTGATTTTGTATTTGTATTCGTATTAAATTTACATATGTGGATCGCTTTTTTGCTTTTGTGTCGATGATACATTCCTACCACAAACCAGATGCACAAATAAATGTGGAGTTACACACTCCCCTGAACAACCAGCACATTGATTGATTGAAACTTGTATTAGTAGATTGCACAGTTCAGTACATATTCCGTACAATTGACCACTAAATGGTAACACCCGAATAAGTTTTTCAACTTGTTTAAGTCGGGGTCCACGTAATCAATTCATGGTTCAGGGCGCTGCAGCCTGATAAGAGATCAGTTTCTACAACAAATCTCAAAAACACATTTGCAAATACACGTTTATTTATACAAATTCTTGATTTTTTTGTATGTCACATTTTTATATTTATAAATTGTAATTGTATATATTTTCAAATCTCAAAAATATATTTACAAATACGCGTTTATTTATACAAATGTTTTCTTTATTTGTATATCACATTGTATTTGTATTTGTTTTTTGATTAATGTATGGATATGTATTAATGTCATATTGATATATATAAGTTGATGTGAGACAATTCTACTAGGAGCGGTATAGCTCAGTTGGTAGAGTGGCCGTGCCAGCAACTTGAGGGTTCCAGGTTCGATCCCCGCTTCCGCCATCCTAGTCACTGCCGTTGTGTCCTTGGGCAAGACACTTTACCCACCTGCTCCCAGTGCCACCCACAGTGGCTTAAATGTAACTTAGATATTGGGTTTCACTATGTAAAGCGCTTTGAGTCACTTGAGAAAAGCGCTAAATAAATATAATTCACTTCACTACTACCATAATTATACCTCGTTGTAACATACTGTATCAATCAATGTCAATCAATGTTTATTTATATAGCCCTAAATCACAAGTGTGTCAAAGGGCTGCACAAGCCACAACGACATCCTCGGTTCAGATCCCACATCAGGGCAAGGAAAAACTCAACCTAATGGTACCCCCCAACGGTACATGGACGTCGAGTGGATCTAGCATAATACTGTGAGAGTCTAGTCCATAGTGGATCTAACATAATAGTGAGAGTCCAGTCCATAGTGGATCTAACATAATAGTGAGAGTCCAGTCCATAGTGGATCTAACAAAATAGTGAGAGTCCAGTCCATAGTGGATCTAATAGTGAGAGTCCATAGTGGATCTAACATAATAGTGAGAGTCCAGTCCATAGTGGATCTAACATAATAGTGAGAGTCCAGTCCATAGTGGATCTAACATAATAGTGAGAGTCCAGTCCATAGTGGATCTAATAGTGAGAGTCCAGTCCATAGTGGATCTAACATAATAGTGAGAGCCCAGTCCATAGTGGATCTAACATAATAGTGAGGGTCCAGTCCATAGTGGATCCAACATAATAGTGAGAGTCCAGTCAATAGTGGACCTAACATAATAGTGAGAGTCCAGTCCATAGTGGACCTAACATAATAGTGAGAGTCCAAACCATAGTGGATCTAACATAATAGTGAGAGTCCAGTCCATAGTGGATCTAACATAACAGTGAGAGTCCAGTCCAAAGTGGATCTAGCATAATAGTGAGAGTCCAGTCCATAGTGGATCTAACATAATAGTGAGAGTCCAGTCCATAGTGGATCTAACATAATAGTGAGAGTCCAGTCCATAGTGGATCCAACATAATAGTGAGAGTCCAGTCCATAGTGGATCTAACATAATAGTGAGAGTCCAGTCCATAGTGGATCTAACATAATAGTGAGAGTCCAGTCCATAGTGGATCCAACATAATAGTGAGAGTCCAGTCCATAGTGGATCTAACATAATAGTGAGAGTCCAGTCCATAGTGGATCTAACATAATATTGTGAGAATCCAGTCCATAGTGGATCTAACATAATAGTGAGAGTCCAGTCCATCGTGGATCTAACATAATATTGTGAGAATCCAGTCCATAGTGGATCTAACATAATATTGTGAGAATCCAGTCCATAGTGGATCTAACATAATAGTGAGAGTCCAGTCTATAGTGGATTTAACATAATAGTGAGAGTCCAGTCCATAGTGGATCTAACATAATAGTGAGAGTCCAGTCTATAGTGGATCTAACATAATAGTGAGAGTCCAGTCCATAGTGGATCTAACATAATAGTGAGAGTCCAGTCCATAGTGGATCTAACATAATAGTGAGAGTCCAGTCTATAGTGGATCTAACATAATAGTGAGAGTCCAGTCCATAGTGGATCTAACATAATAGTGAGAGTCCAGTCCATAGTGGATCTAACATAATAGTGAGAGTCCAGTCTATAGTGGATCTAACATAATAGTGAGAGTCCAGTCCATAGTGGATCTAACATAATAGTGAGAGTCCAGTCCATAGTGGATCTAACATAATAGTGAGAGTCCAGTCCATAGTGGATCTAACATAATAGTGAGAGTCCAGTCCATAGTGGATCTAACATAATAGTGAGAGTCCAGTCTATAGTGGGGCCAGCAGGAGACCATCTTGAGCAGAGACAGGTCAGCTGTAAAACTACAATGCTGCTATAGTGGTACTGTTTGACATTTAATGGAACACATTTATGTTCCCCTTATTGAATAGTTTAACTTGGTCAGTCACATAATGTTTAGCAATATAAATGACACAGATTAAATATCAACATCTTAACATATTGCGAAAAATACCCAAAAGATGACAATACGTCCACGTGGCAGCGTTATAGTGTGTTGTTATGTTGATCTCCTGCCAGAGGAGGCGCTGTTGGCACCGTCGTGGCGCCGCCGCCACACCGTAGAAGAAGATATTTTGTAACTCAAAGATGGCGCAACCCGGCGTTTTACTCGTGCGTTTGAGAGCGCTGTGTCGTCTCAGCAAATGTCTTCAAACGGGACGACCAACGGCGTCAAACTGGGGCAGGCACATGCGGTGGTGTCGGACACCAACCGCGAGCTGCAGGGGTTATAGCACGTCACATATCCAATATAAACAAGGTGAGTGAGAGGGGCATGCTAGCTACCATCTGATAGCTTCACATGTCAAGGGCATCATCGCAACTTCATTTGCGTGACGTAATGTTTTCTGACGTCATCTGTATGACTTTCTGTTTACTCATTAGGGAACATTAACTCCAACTTGCTGGATGAGTTTCCGGACCCCAAATGTCTCCTACATAACACGGTTTCTCGCTCATTGGGACTCAACGACCTGTCTCAGCTCATCCAGTACACCTGCACCGAGGACCCGGGCGTCAAGGCAAGAACGCTAACCACAACTTGACCTGTTGAATTGTCGCGTTACATGTGGTGTTGCTTTGTTGTGCAGAAAGCCACTGTTACCGTACACTGGCCCAGCAAGTTTGAGAAAGAAGGTTTTGCCTCCAAGAAAGCAGATGCAGAGAGATTTGCTGCGGCTGCTGCTTGCCAACAGCTCAAAGTAAGATTTGATCAAGTGTTCACCTTATAGCATACTTGCCAACCTTGAGACCTCTGAATTCGTGAGATGGCGGCGGGTTTGAGGTGCAGGCATCATACCCCTTCCCCTTCGAGCTGTCCTGGATGAAATAAAATTATTTTTTCCAATCATTTTGGAACTTGGAAGTAGGGCTGGGCAATATGGCCTTTTATTAATATCTCGATATTTTTGGGCCATGACACGATATATATCGCAATATTTTGCCTTAGCCTTGAATGAACACTTGATGCATATAATCACACCAGTAGGATGATTCAATGCGTCTACATTAAAACATTCTTGTTCATACTGCATTAATATATGCTCATTTTAAACTTTCATGCAGAGAATTTAGCAAAACTGTATTTATTAAACAGTTATTAAGCAGTGGCACAAACATTCATGTCATTTCCAAAACAGAAAGTGCAAGATTGTCAGAGACATTTTAAAACTAGCTATTAGTGCACTTTTGTGCATGATGTCACTAAGATGACATATCAAAACAACACTAAATTAAAGTGCACTTTTTGTACAGAACGCCACTACAATAGTTTAAAACAAATAAAGTGCACTTTTGTGCATGATGTCACACAAGATATTTCAAAAACTGTCAAATAAAAATGAGCTGCATAATAGGAACTCAAATAGTGTATGTCCTTCGTTCTGTGGTAGGTTCCTGCGGACGTTATCGCCTTTGTCTTCTTTTTTTTTCATACAGTGTTGATCTGGAAATAGTTGCTTCTGCATTTGGTGGGTGTGGCACCGAACGGAGACGTTGACCTGGAGAGTTTCAAGCACTCTTTATTCTCTAGCGGGTGACTTTTCAAATGATGCTACAAATTAGAAGTGCTGCTACTTTTTGTAGCAACGCTTTTGCCGCATAATTGTTCAACATATTCCTGCTTGAAGCCAAACCACCGCCAGACGATGGACCCCGTGCTGTTTTTCTTGGGAATTAATTCTTCCTCCATTTGTTACCAGATTCGCACCTTCTCTCTCTTGTATTACCACTCACAGCTAATGTTACCCGTGTAGCTACCTCTCTGCTTGGGGAGGGTGTGTGACGTTGCACGCGTGATGTATGTAAGAAGGTGCGCTTGTTTTTTAAGTCTCTGTGAGAAGGAGAGACAAGAAAGAGTGGGAAACGCATGTAGTGTAATACCCGCAGCTAAAAGCAACTGTGTGAGAACATATACTCGAATACCACGATATAGTAATTTTCTATATCGCACAGAGAC
This sequence comes from Entelurus aequoreus, assembly GCF_033978785.1. Taxonomy (NCBI): domain Eukaryota; kingdom Metazoa; phylum Chordata; class Actinopteri; order Syngnathiformes; family Syngnathidae; genus Entelurus; species Entelurus aequoreus. Next base: position 26,094,007 of record NC_084746.1, read on the forward strand.
AAACCCGCGATATATTGATATATCGCCCAGCCCTACTTGAAAGCGTATTTCTTCTTCTTACTCGTCGTTGCCATGTCTCTTCTTCGTTCTTCTGCTTCGTCTCCTTCTTGTTGTGTGTGCAGTTGTGCACTGAGCTCCAAAAGCTGTAGATGTTATTGTAGCGTCCCGGAAGAGTTAGTGCTGCAAGGGGTTCTGGGTATTTGTTCTGTTGTGTTTATGTTGTGTGACGGTGCGGATGTTTTCCCGAAATGTGTTTGTCATTCTTGTTTGGTGTGGGTTGACAGCGTGGCGCATATTAGTAACAGTGTTAAAGTTGTTTATACGGTCACCGTCAGTGTGACCTGTATGGCTGTTGAGTAGTGATGGGTTGATGAGGCGTCATGAAGCGTTTCAACACATTGCAAAACTGTATTGATACTGTGTCACTAAATACTGACATCTGCTGGACATTAAAAATCCCTACAGGCAACCTATGTACCGACTCAACTGACATTGATTTTATGACCTAGTATATACAATAATATAAACCAAGTCATTGTATTTCATTTAGGATTTATTTCATATCTTCATTTAAATAAAAATATATTTTTTGTCTTTTTTAGATACAGTCAATAAATAATGTGAACATGTATCATAACATGGAAATCTAAGAGAAAGTGTTGTGAATGAGGATGCTTGTGGACTGGGAATTATTTATTTTTATTTTTTTACACATTTTTATTTAAAAAAAACAGTTTTTCTAACGTATTAAATTTTAGACGATTTGTCTTCTTAGTTATTATTTCTCCGGCTGTAGAAAAGACCCGCTCACAGGGCACAGAGGAGGCGTCAGTGCGACACAGTTTGCGTATCGGTCACGTGACCGAAACAGCTCATGATCGGTCACGTGACTTTCTAAAAGTGGTACGGGCACCGACACAGGGTTTTGCTCTATGAGCTCGACACATGCGCCGATGCATCTGTGTTGCCGGACCCATCACTACTGTTGAGCAAGTATGCTTGGCATTCACTTGTGTGTGTGTGGGGGTGTGTGTGTGTGTGTGTGCTTGAAATTAACGTCATTAAAACAGTTAAAAGATCATACGTGTCAGCATTTCTTGACATCTTCGCGTAAAGACCATTGTTAAACCCGTCCAACGCTACATTATTATGTGACTGGGACGGCACGCTGTTTATATGGAGGAAAAGCGGACACCTGGACAGCATAAGGCTGTTAAGGGGTGAAGGTTTCAGGTGAGAGAGGACGCCAGAGGCACTGCCTTTAAGGCACGCCCCCAATATTGTTGTCCGTGTGGAAATCGGGAGAATGGGTGCCCCGGGAGATTTTCGGGAGGGGCACTGAAATTCGGGAGTCTCCCGGGAAAATCGGGAGGTTTGGCAAGTATGCCTAATAGCGCCGTCACCATTAACTTTCACGTTCCTGCACAGGAAATTGGTGTGATCGGCCCAAATAATCAGCTCCCCAGAAGGAGCTTCGGCAGATGGAGAGGAGTGAAATCAGCTCTCTGTGATGTCAATGAAGACCCCCGGACTGGATGGGTCCAAGATTCTACAACAGAATTGGCGCCACCTCTCCCCGAAAGCACGTCTGATTTTGCCGAAGCTCTTTCTCTCTTCCCTTCTCCCGTAGGGCTGTTAAACAAGGTGGTGCAGGTGGCCACTGGCCGTAACAGCAGCAAAGTATGTAGCATCCTAGCCAGCCATCCGGCTTATGAATGCTGTGTTACTCGTTATATTTTGTTGAAAGGAGCAGATAGAGTACAACACAGGAGGAGGGAAGCTCAAAAGTTGTGAGCTGACCCTGCGCTGGCCGCAGGAAATGACTTTCACAGCGAGGGCGAGCAACAAGGCTGAAGCAAAGAAACGGGCAGCGGCTCTTGCCTGCGTGCGACTGAAGGTGAGGAGCCCCGGTGTTCTCTCACGTTTGATGGAACTGTAGATTGCATCACATGTCATCCTGTGTAGGAGCTCAAGCTTCTAGATGGGAACAACAAACCACTCACTCATGCCGGGTACCACAGGGGGAAGGTGAGGGAAGCGGCAGAGAGTGGGCGGCGTCCTCTTCAGGTGCAAGTCCCGGACTACCTGAAGGAACGTATGAGAGAATATCTCGCACAGGTATGTTGAAGATAGTTGTTTATTTCCACTGCAACGATAGCAGCCCCAATATTTTGTCAGGACCAGCAGAGTGGAAAATTAAGTAGACTTTATATGCTTAATTGTGATTCATTGTATCCATTAAACCAGTGGTCCCCGGGCCACGGCCCGGTACCGGTCCGTGAGATCGATTGGTACAAGGCCGCACAATAAATAGTTATTTCTCTATTTAGAAAATTATTTCATTTTGAAAAATGACCAGATTCTCTGGCCCTAGTGTGTGAATGTGAGTGTGAATGTTGTCTGTCTATCAGTGTTGGCCCTGTTGGCCCTGTGATGAGGTGGCGACTTGTCCAGGGTGTACCCCGCCTTCCGCCCGATTGTAGCTGAGATAGGCTCCAGCGACCCCGAAGGGAATATCCATCCATCTTCTTCCGCTTATCCGAGGTCGGGTCGCGGGGGCAGCAGCCTAAGCAGGGAAGCCCAGACTTCCCTCTCCCCAGCCACTTCGTCCAGCTCCTCCCGGGGGATCCCGAGGCGTTCCCAGGCCAGCCGGGAGACATAGTCTTCCCAACGTGTCCTGGGTCTTCCCCGTGGCCTCCTACCGGTCGGACGTGCCCTAAACACCTCCCTAGGGAGGCGTTCGGGTGGCATCCTGACCAGATGCCCGAACCACCTCATCTGGCTCCTCTCGATGTGGAGGAGCAGCGGCTTTACTTTGAGCTCCCCCCGGACGGCAGAGCTTCTCACCCTATCTCTAAGGGAGAGCCCCGCCACCCGGCTGAGGAAACTCATTTCGGCCGCTTGTACCCGTGATCTTGTTCTTTCAGTCATAACCCAAAGCTCATGACCATAGGTGAGGATGGGAACGTAGATCGACCGGTAAATTGAGAGCTTTGCCTTCCGGCTCAGCTCCTTCTTCACCACAAGGGATCGATACGGCGTCTGCATTACTGAAGACGCCGCACCGATCCGCCTGTCGATCTCAGGATCCACTCTTCCCTCACTCGTGAACAAGACTCCGAGGTACTTGAACTCCTCCACTTGGGGCAGGGTCTCCTCCGCAACCCGGAGATGGCACTCCACCCTTTTCCGGGTGAGAACCATGGACTCGGACTTGGAGGTGCTGATTCTCATCCCAGTCGCTTCACACTCAGCTGCGAACCGATCCTGGCCAGATGAAGCCATCAGGACCACATCATCTGCAAAAAGCAGAGACCTAATCCTGCAGCCACCAAACCAGATCCCCTCGACGCCTTGACTGCGCCTAGAAATTCCGTCCATAAAAGTTATGAACAGAATCGGTGACAAAGGGCAGCCTTGGCGGAGTCCAACCCTCACTGGAAACGTGTCCGACTTACTGCCGGCAATGCGGACCAAGCTCTGGCACTGATCATACAGGGAGCGGACCGCCACAATCAGACAGTCCGATACCCCATACTCTCTGAGCACTCCCCACAGGACTTCCCGAGGGACACGGTCGAATGCCTTCTCCAAGTCCACAAAACACATGTAGACTGGTTGGGCAAACTCCCATGCACCCTCAAGGACCCTGCCGAGAGTATAGAGCTGGTCCACAGTTCCACGACCAGGACGAAAACCACACTGTTCCTCCTGAAGGGAATAAGCGGTAGAAAATGGATGGATGGACCAGATTTTCTCGATTATATCTTGGTAACTCGAGCGCAAAAATTTAACCCAGCTAGCAAAATGAGTAAAAAACAGATGTCTTTGGAAAGTTTCTTTGTGAAGGGGAAAAGGCACAGTAAAGAGAGAGAAGAACAGCCTACGACTTCCAACAAAAAGAGAGCTTTTAACAGACAATACCAGGAGTCCTACTTGAAATAATGTTACCCGTGTAGCTACCTCTCTGCTTGGGGAGGGTGTGTGACGTTGCACGCGTGATGTATGTAAGAAGGTGCGCTTGTTTTTTAAGTCTCTGTGAGAAGGAGAGACAAGAAAGAGTGGGAAACGCATGTAGTGTAATACCCGCAGCTAAAAGCAACTGTGTGAGAACATATACTCGAATACCACGATATAGTCATTTTCTATATCGCACAGAGACAAACCCGCGATATATTGATATATCGCCCAGCCCTACTTGAAAGCGTATTTCTTCTTCTTACTCGTCGTTGCCATGTCTCTTCTTCGTTCTTCTGCTTCGTCTCCTTCTTGTTGTGTGTGCAGTTGTGCACTGAGCTCCAAAAGCTGCAGATGTTATTGTAGCGTCCCGGAAGAGTTAGTGCTGCAAGGGGTTCTGGGTATTTGTTCTGTTGTGTTTATGTTGTGTTACGGTGCGGATGTTTTCCCGAAATGTGTTTGTCATTCTTGTTTGGTGTGGGTTGACAGCGTGGCGCATATTAGTAACAGTGTTAAAGTTGTTTATACGGTCACCGTCAGTGTGACCTGTATGGCTGTTGAGTAGTGATGGGTTGATGAGGCGTCATGAAGCGTTTCAACACATTGCAAAACTGTATTGATACTGTGTCACTAAATACTGACATCTGCTGGACATTAAAAATCCCTACAGGCAACCTATGTACCGACTCAACTGACATTGATTTTATGACCTAGTATATACAATAATATAAACCAAGTCATTGTATTTCATTTAGGATTTATTTCATATCTTCATTTAAATAAAAATATATTTTTTATCTTTTTTAGATACAGTCAATAAATAATGTGAACATGTATCATAACATGGAAATCTAAGAGAAAGTGTTGTGAATGAGGATGCTTGTGGACTGGGAATTATTTATTTTTATTTTTTTACACATTTTTATTTAAAAAAAACAGTTTTTCTAACGTATTAAATTTTAGACGATTTCTCTTTTTAGTTATTATTTCTCCGGCTGTAGAAAAGACCCGCTCACAGGGCACAGAGGAGGCGTCAGTGCGACACAGTTTGCGTATCGGTCACGTGACCGAAACAGCTCATGATCGGTCACGTGACTTTCTAAAAGTGGTACGGGCACCGACACAGGGTTTTGCTCTATGAGCTCGACACATGCGCCGATGCATCTGTGTTGCCGGACCCATCACTACTGTTGAGCAAGTATGCATGGCATTCACTTGTGTGTGTGTGTGTGTGTGTGCTTGAAATTAACGTCATTAAAACAGTTAAAAGATCATACGTGTCAGCATTTCTTGACATCTTCGCGTAAAGACCATTGTTAAACCCGTCCAACGCTACATTATTATGTGACTGGGACGGCACGCTGTTTATATGGAGGAAAAGCGGACACCTGGACAGCATAAGGCTGTTAAGGGGTAAAGGTTTCAGGTGAGAGAGGACGCCAAAGGCACTGCCTTTAAAGGGAAACTTCGGTTTTTTTCAACCTGGGCCCTGTTTTCATAATTTTTTCTGTATATGTGAGTGCTGGATAAAACATTTTTTGAGGTCGCGCCAGTATTGAGCAGGGCAGGCAGCCTCCAGCCCAGCTAACGCTCGTACACAGGGCAACTGGCTCTCGTCAAAATTCGGCCTATAAACATGCATTTTTTTCACACTGACAGGCTCAGATAGTTACAATGAGTGTCCGACAACATACTAGAAAGGAGAAATTAACGTATGTCTCTACCTTTAGCTGGAGATCGCTGTGTGTTGTGAGCTGTGTCCAAATCTCACCACGCTACAAATCTCGTTCCGAAATCTCGCGATAACTCGCGACAAAACACCGGTGGAAAAACAGTTACCTGACTGAGGTGAAGAGAGATGACTGAAGTGATTTTCTGCCTCCACTATAAAACTAAAATAACAGTCTTCGGTAATCCAACAGAAAATCACTTCAGTCATCTCTCTTCACCTCAGTCAGGTAACTGTTTTTCCACCGGTGTTTTGTCGCGAGTTATCGCGAGATTTCGGAACGAGATTTGTAGCGTGGTGAGATTTGGACACAGCTCACAACACACAGCGATCTCCAGCTAAAGGTAGAGACATACGTTAATTTCTCCTTTCTAGTATGTTGTCGGACACTCATTGTAACTATCTGAGCCTGTCAGTGTGAAAAAAATGCATGTTTATAGGCCGAATTTTGACGAGAGCCAGTTGCCCTGTGTACGAGCGTTAGCTGGGCTGGAGGCTGCCTGCCCTGCTCAATACTGGCGCGACCTCAAAAAATATTTTATCCAGCACTCACATATACAGAAAAAATTATGAAAACAGGGCCCAGGTTGAAAAAAACCGAAGTTTCCCTTTAAGGCACGCCCCCAATATTGTTGTCCGTGTGGAAATCGGGAGAATGGGTGCCCCGGGAGATTTTCGGGAGGGGCACTGAAATTCGGGAGTCTCCCGGGAAAATCGGGAGGTTTGGCAAGTATGCCTAATAGCGCCGTCACCATTAACTATCACGTTCCTGCACAGGAAATTGGTGTGATCGGCCCAAATAATCATCTCCCCAGAAGGAGCTCCGGCAGATGGAGAGGAGTGAAATCAGCTCTCTGTGATGTCAATGAAGACCCCCGGACTGGATGGGAAGCTCTTTCTCTCTTCCCTTCTCCCGTAGGGCTGTTAAACAAGGTGGTGCAGGTGGCCACTGGCCATAACACCAGCAAAGTATGTAGCATTCCTAGCCAGCCATCCGGCTTATGAATGCTGTGTTACTCGTTATATTTTGTTGAAAGGAGCAGATAGAGTACAACACAGGAGGAGGGAAGCTCAAAAGTTGTGAGCTGACCCTGCGCTGGCCGCAGGAAATGACTTTCACAGCGAGGGCGAGCAACAAGGCTGAAGCAAAGAAACGGGCAGCGGCTCTTGCCTGCGTACGACTGAAGGTGAGGAGCCCCGGTGTTCTCTCACGTTTGATGGAACTGTAGATTGCATCACATGTCATCCTGTGTAGGAGCTCAAGCTTCTAGATGGGAACAACAAACCACTCACTCATGCCGGGTACCACAGGGGGAAGGTGAGGGAAGCGGCAGAGAGTGGGCGGCGTCCTCTTCAGGTGCAAGTCCCGGACTACCTGAAGGAACGTATGAGAGAATATCTCGCACAGGTATGTTGAAGATAGTTTTTTATTTCCACTGCAACGATAGCAGCTCCAATATTTTGTCAGTACCAGCAGAGTGGAAAATTAAGTAGACTTTATATGCTTAATTGTGATTCATTGTATCCATTAAATCAGTGGTCCCCGGGCCACGGCCCGGTACCGGTCCGTGGATCGATTGGTACAAGGCCGCACAATAAATAATTAGTTATTTCTCTATTTAGAAAATTATTTCATTTTGAAAAATGACCAGATTCTCTGGCCCTAGTGTGTGAATGTGAGTGTGAATGTTGTCTGTCTATCAGTGTTGGCCCTGTTGGCCCTGTGATGAGGTGGCGACTTGTCCAGGGTGTACCCCGCCTTCCGCCCGATTGTAGCTGAGATAGGCTCCAGCGACCCCGAAGGGAATATCCATCCATCTTCTTCCGCTTATCCGAGGTCGGGTCGCGGGGGCAGCAGGGAAGCCCAGACTTCCCTCTCCCCAGCCACTTCGTCCAGCTCCTCCCGGGGGATCCCGAGGCGTTCCCAGGCCAGCCGGGAGACATAGTCTTCCCAACGTGTCCTGGGTCTTCCCCGTGGCCTCCTACCGGTCGGACGTGCCCTAAACACCTCCCTAGGGAGGCGTTCGGGTGGCATCCTGACCAGATGCCCGAACCACCTCATCTGTCTCCTCTCGATGTGGAGGAGCAGCGGCTTTACTTTGAGCTCCCCCCGGACGGCAGAGCTTCTCACCCTATCTCTAAGGGAGAGCCCCGCCACCCGGCTGAGGAAACTCATTTCGGCCGCTTGTACCCGTGATCTTGTTCTTTCAGTCATAACCCAAAGCTCATGACCATAGGTGAGGATGGGAACGTAGATCGACCGGTAAATTGAGAGCTTTGCCTTCCGGCTCAGCTCCTTCTTCACCACAAGGGATCGATACGGCGTCTGCATTACTGAAGACGCCGCACCGATCCGCCTGTCGATCTCACGATCCACTCTTCCCTCACTCGTGAACAAGACTCCGAGGTACTTGAACTCCTCCACTTGGGGCAGGGTCTCCTCCGCAACCCGGAGATGGCACTCCACCCTTTTCCGGGTGAGAACCATGGACTCGGACTTGGAGGTGCTGATTCTCATCCCAGTCGCTTCACACTCAGCTGCGAACCGATCCAGTGAGAGCTGAAGATCCTGGCCAGATGAAGCCATCAGGACCACATCATCTGCAAAAAGCAGAGACCTAATCCTGCAGCCACCAAACCAGATCCCCTCGACGCCTTGACTGCGCCTAGAAATTCCGTCCATAAAAGTTATGAACAGAATCGGTGACAAAGGGCAGCCTTGGCGGAGTCCAACCCTCACTGGAAACGTGTCCGACTTACTGCCGGCAATGCGGACCAAGCTCTGGCACTGATCATACAGGGAGCGGACCGCCACAATCAGACAGTCCGATACCCCATACTCTCTGAGCACTCCCCACAGGACTTCCCGAGGGACACGGTCGAATGCCTTCTCCAAGTCCACAAAACACATGTAGACTGGTTGGGCAAACTCCCATGCACCCTCAAGGACCCTGCCGAGAGTATAGAGCTGGTCCACAGTTCCACGACCAGGACGAAAACCACACTGTTCCTCCTGAAGGGAATAAGCGGTAGAAAATGGATGGATGGACCAGATTTTCTCGATTATATCTTGGTAACTCGAGCGCAAAAATTTAACCCAGCTAGCAAAATGAGTAAAAAACAGATGTCTTTGGAAAGTTTCTTTGTGAAGGGGAAAAGGCACAGTAAAGAGAGAGAAGAACAGCCTACGACTTCCAACAAAAAGAGAGCTTTTAACAGACAATACCAGGAGTCCTACTTGAAATATGGATTTATCGCAACAGGTGATTCCCACGCACCAAGCCCGCTCTGCATAATATGCGGCGACCGTCTCTCAAACATTAGCGGGGATTTTGTGTGAGACTGAGCCTGCGCCTTCATTCACCAAGCTGGTGCACGATCACCTAAAAGAGTTTGAGCGCTACTTCCCAACTTCAAAGGCCCCCGAACTGCCAAGGAATGGATCAGCGACCCATTTGTCAACAAACCAGGTGAATCCAGCGTGTCTGTGCAAGAAGAAGATCAACTGCTGGAGATCGCAAATGACGGCAGCCTTAAAAGTGTGTTTGAGACAACAATGTTCTGAATTAAAGCCATGGCACAATACCCTGAGATCGCCACCACAGCACTGAAAACCCTGTCGCCATTTCCAACATCCTATCTGTGTGAAGCGGAATTTTCTGCAGTGACAGCCACCAAAACAAAACAACGGAGCAGACTAGACATAAGCAACACACTTCGGGTGTATTTGTCTCCCATTACCACCAGTTAGGACTGTCTCGTTGCAGAGAAACAAGCTCAGGGTTCCCATTGATTTAGCGTTAATGTGAGTTAAAATTCTCATGCACTTTATATTCGTTTTTAATGTTGTATCTGCATCTTATTTTGAAGGCACATAAACGTTACCATAACAACCAAAATCAGCGAGGTTAGGGCAGCGGTCGCCAACCGAGGGAAGTGAGGGAGAGGAGGAGAGCTTGTGAGTCTCGGGCACACAAACATGCAGGAGGCTTATCTGACGGTTCAAACTGGTAACTTTATTTCAGGTGTTGAAAAATAACATTCGTAAAGAAAGAAGTGTGGAATTGCTGGTTCTTGTCATTTATATATTTTTCCACGTGATTTATTTATTTATGTAATGGGCTGAGTACACAGTGGATTCACGTTTATTATTATTATTAACCAATTCAGTCAGCCATTAAGAATATTATGCTATACTTTCAGCTATTTTTGGAGATTGACATCACTAGAGTAACACTTCTGCACTCTGACCATGTTATCAGATCAGTCATACTAGAAACATGCAAAAAATGGAAAGAGATGTTGTGTTTATCATTCACAATCCTTAGGTAAGTCAAGAACAGATGTGCTTCGCTTTATTTAAGCATTCGAAATCGAAGATTAATAGATTACAATTGAGTCAACAGATTGAAAGTCCTCTGCTGTGCTCTCTAAAAAACATCTAGAAAGCGCGAATGATACTCCATTTACATATAACGACCTAATTATTAACCAAATATGAGTGATATTGTTATTATGAGGACCAACGCAGACGGACTATTTTAGCCGCGCGTTGATAGCGGTGAGCTAATGTTAGTTTACGCTGCTGTTGTTGACACACTATAAACCGACCGCTTCTTCTACTTGTACTGCTCAAATATCTAAAAGTAAATTCTAAATTATAATTCATGCATCTCTCACCTGGTAGTAGACAAATATGGCCATGGTTTGACAGGTTGGTCAACTTTCACATCCCCGCAAGATGGCGAAAAAGACCTCAAAAGACGATTCCTGCGGGAACTTCTTTTTAACCCTCCGTGAGGATTGTGATTAATTCTTCATCTAAACGGGATTATGTGAGCGCCCCGTCGGTCGGCATCCCAGCAAGAAATATTAGTGTTTGTTTTATTATGGTTTAAAATTGTTAGTTTGTATGTTTAGCACTGAGCAATGCTGCGGATGCTAGTGTCACAATAAAGTTGCATCCGCCGGGTCGCATTCGGCTTCTAAAACTTATTGCTCATCCTTTTTGTGTTCAAAAATATAAGGTCCTGGATTATAACTTTTCCCAAAGTAATCGTTGTTGGCTCTCACAAAGTCTGCTTGATTAGCATTGTTCTTGATTGGGAAGGGATCTTTGGTTCCTAATGCGACGTCACGCAATCACTAACTAGCTTCTTCTATCTCTGAAAATAGCTTGGGAACCTTTATGAGATCTACATTACTTTGATCAAATGTATTTATTTGCGAACTTTGAAGTGTGTGTGTGTGTGTGTGTGTGTGTGTGTGTGTGTGTGTGTGTGTGTGTGTGTGTGTGTGTGTGTGTGTGTGTGTGTGTGTGTGTGTGTGTGTGTGTGTGTGTGTGTGTGTGTGTGTGTGTGTGTGTGTGTGTGTGTGTGTGTGTGTGTGTGTGTGTGTGAGATAATAGCTTCAATATGTTTTTGTGATGTCTTCTTGGCAGTACCCAGTAGATGCAGAGGTGCAGAAACTCTGTGAGGAAGAGAGAGAAGAGCATGTAGCAGAAGAGGAAGACAACTTGGCGATAGACGCCATCACAGGAAAGCCATACAGGGAGCTGTCTCCACAGGAGGTCCAGTACCTCAACAACCGCCTGCAGGACAAGTGGAAGAGCGCCTCCCCCGGGCTGAGCGTGGCGCTGCCAGTCGACAGCCATCGGCAGCGTGTCATCTCGGCCGTGCAGTCTTCCAGGGTGGTAGTGATTGCCGGAGAGACCGGATGCGGCAAAACCACACGGATCCCACGATTCCTCCTGGAGGAGCGTGTGATGGCAGGGCAGGGGGCCCAGTGCAACATCTTGGTGACACAACCTCGCCGGATCAGTGCTGTGTCGGTCGCCCATCGCGTTGTCCAGGAGATGGGCCCTGATCTCCAACGCTCTGTGGGATACCAGGTAGGTAGTAATTTACATCCTTCCCTATGATTTTAATATGGGTTTTTACATGTTTCTGGAGTGAATACTTAAAATAATTTTATTTCTATCTGATTATTAAATTATTTCAATTACTCTCTCCATCATGCTTTTGCTGATGGAATAAATTAATAACTACACAGAGAAGAAGCCGCCATTGATGACTGTTGCCTATTGTGAATTTATAAAGGCATGGAACGTCAATGTTTTCACATTCACAAGCTTTTTCACTCTTTTAGCCTAATGTAAGTTAGCGTGGCTGGCAAACGTTACAAACTAACATGTAATATATTATATAACATATGCAGAATTTGGGGAATTTTCTCTGGCCCTACCTGGGTGAGTCAGCATCTGGAACCACATCAGCCTGAAGGGCTAGATTCATACCCCCTAGTCCTCGTTATGCCAACTACTCCTATATGCAAAGAGTAATCGGGACACCACTACCCTCATGCGCAAAATGTAGGGATACTCGGGCTAAAAAGTAGCACGATGGGTGTATTGGGACTGGCCCTAAATTAACCAGATCACTCCATCTTGCCTCAATTGTCCCAATTAATCTGTAATCAATACACATTATCCCATTTCATAGGTGAGACTGGAAAGCAGACCACCAGAACAGAGCGCTGGAGCCTTGCTCTTCCTTACAGTCGGCGTCCTGCTGAGGAAACTGCGGTCCAACCCCACTCTGAAGGGAATAAGCCACGTGGTGGTGGACGAGGTGCACGAGCGTGATGTCAACACAGACCTGCTGCTGGCACTGTTGCGCTCTAGTATGGAAAAAAACCCTGACCTGCGCGTGGTGCTCATGAGCGCCACTGGAGACAACCAGCGGCTGGCTCACTATTTCGGGGACTGTGTTATTGTGAAGGTTCCTGGATTCATGCATCCTGTTCAAGAGAAATATTTGGAGGACCTCCTAAGAGAAATGGGGCGCCGCTTGCCTGTTAAAAAGAGCAATGAGGCCTCTCCAGATCTGGATCTTGTTGCTGATGTCATTGAACACATTGACAGACATGGACAACCAGGTACCAAAGTCACTCTCTGGCTTTCCGCTTGAATTAAAATTTTAGATAACAACTGTGCGCCCTTCTATAGGTGCAGTGTTGTGTTTCCTGCCCGGGTGGCAGGACATTAGGACCGTTCAGCAGCTGCTTGAGATGAAACCGCACTTTTCCTTTGGCTCTCAGATGATCCTGCCGCGTAAGACCACAAATATCTGTCTTTGAAAACACACATTTTAATGACCTCCCGTTAATATTTTTTTGTTTCAGTGCACTCTAGTTTGTCAGTGGCAGATCAGCAGGCGGTGTTCCATCACCCCCAAGAGGGCCGAAGGAAAATTGTTCTGGCCACCAATATAGCCGAGACCTCCATCACCATAGATGATATTGTGCATGTTGTGGATGCAGGAACCCACAAAGAGCATAGTTACGACCCACGCACTAAAGTAAAGCCTACAAAAATGCATGGCTGTTTTGGACCTTGCTGGGTTCATTTCGTAAAATAACTCTTCTTGATTACCCTCTAGGTGTCTTGTCTGGACACGGTGTGGATATCTCAATCCAATGTCACCCAAAGAAAAGGAAGAGCGGGGCGCTGTCAACCGGGGCAATCGTATCATCTGTTCCCACGAAAACATCTGGACTCTATGACCCTTTTCCCCATTCCGGAGATCCTGCGCATCCCCCTGGAGAGCTTGGTGGTTCAGGCCAAGATTCACAGTCCAAAATGCAAGGTACCTGAAGAGACTTGTTAATTTATTTTTTTTAAATACCGTTAGCCCATCATGGACACTGATTGATGCATCTTATTGTGTCTTTGGAGGCTGTAGACTTCTTGTCGCAAGTGTTAGACAGCCCAGAGAAGGGAGCGGTGGCAGACGCTGTCCAAACTCTGCAAGACATCGGTAAGTGCTAACGATTGTTTTGTGTCATTAATATCCATCTGAATTATACTTGAGTTAAAAGTTTTTAAGTTGAAATTATTTTTTTCTGTTTCAGTGTAAAAAAAAATATATGAATAAATTTAGAATTAAAAAATCCAAGTAGATTAACTAAAAATAATGCATATTTGAAAATAAAACAAGAAACATATTTCTAATGAGAAGCAATTCATTATTACATTAAAAAGACCTTTATGACAAAATAAATCTGTAAAAAAGATGTAATTTAAGAAAAAAACATTAATACCGAGTCATACCAAAGACTATAAAAAAAAATGGGACCCATTACCTCCCTGCTTGGCACTCAGCATCAAGGGTTATAATTGGGGGTTAAATCACCAAAAATGATTCCCGGGCGTGGCACCGCTGCTGCCCACTGCTTCCCTCACCTCCCAGGGGGTGAACAAGGGGATGGGTCAAATGCAGAGGACAAATTTCACCACACCTAGTGTGTGTGACAATCATTGGTACTTTAACTTTAACTTTAATAGTCAGATCTTATTGATGGAAAAAAATCTTTGAGCTTTACCGTATTTCCCAAGCTATAGAGCGCACTGTTTTTTTAAAGGGGAAGTACTTTTTATTTTATTTTGCCTCACGTTCACAATCATGAGAGACAAGAAGTATTTTTTAATTTTTATTTTTTTACAATTTTAAAGATAAAAAACGCTTGAAAGACAAGGCTAACTGGAGTCACCGTTGTAGCCTCCATAGCCCTCTAAAACAATTTCAAAACCCTTCAGCATTGTTTTACACAGTGCAAGTCTATAACACACGTTTCTAACAATATGTAACATGTTTGATATGTACTGTATTTGGATTATTTTGATCATTTCCGGGAATTATTTTTATACGTGCATTGATTTCTGTTTCCATAGCAGCGTAGTGTGACTTCTGACAACGTGTGTGTTCCTACTTCTGGAATCAAAACACTAAGTGTTTTTTCTAATAATGGCAGAATTTGTAACAGACAACAAAGACAACTATTTTTGGACAAATGAGGATTTATAACCTTGTACTTTTAAAGCTAAATGTACTGCTGCTTATAGAAGCAAGCACGAAGGACGAACAACTGTCCATCGAGTGAGTCGCTTTAAAACCGGTCATGATACACGCAGCACACCATGTGTGTTAGTACCACTAAAGTATGCTGTCTGGCTACCTTAGCTGTGTACAAACCATGAAATGTGGGCTAATACTTTACAGATACTGTAATATGATTGTTCATGTTTTTCAGTCAGTACAAATTAGTGTTGCATCACAGTGGTGTGGTAAAAGCTAACTTAACTCTTGCTGTAATTAGCTTTTACATCTAATACCGTAGCACGTCGATGTGTTACTACGATGGAAAAAGAGTTCCTCAGTGTTCACTCTTACAATAACAATGTCGCTACAGCTTGGTTACGGAACGTAAGTTAAATTTTTGTGACGGTTTTTGAATGCATTTTAAAAGTGATTTAGAGGTAGAATTGATTTTTCTCATTAGCTGCATTGCTAATGCTTATGTATATGTTAAAAAGCCTAAAAAACCCATTTGTCTTCTTGTCTCTCATGATGATTGTGAACCATGGGCAAAATTCTAAATAAAGTGCAGTTCCCCTTTTAAGCCGCACCTACCGAATTTGAAAAGAAAAAATATTTTTACATATTATCTGCAGGGCAGCATGGTGCACTAATAGCTAGTTTTAAAATGTCTCTGACAATCTTGCACTTTCTGTTTTGGAAAAGACATGAATGTTCGTGCCACTGCTTAATAACTGTTTAATAAATACAGTTTTGGTAAATTGATTTAGTTGTGATTTCCCTATCTGCATGAAAGTTTAAAATAAGCATATATTAATCAAGTATGAACAAGAATGTTTTAATGTAGACACATAGAATCATCATACTGCTGCGATTATATGCATCAAGTGTTCATTCAAGGCTAAGGCAAAATATCGAGATATATATCGTGTATCGTGACATGGCCTGAAAATATCTAGATATTAATAAAAGGCCATATCGCCCAGCCCTACCTGCTTATAGTCCGGAAAATATGGTAAGTACTTTAGATTAAAAAGTGCAACATTTTAGATTGTAAAATATCATGAACACAATAATTTTTTCAATTTGTATAATTATTTAAAGGTGTGATAAATGATCCTTGAGTCCCTTAAAAGCGAACCAAAACACGGTTTATAAATGGACGAAAAAGCCCAAATACGTAGAAACTTATTTAAAACTGTTCTTTCATGTTTTCTCTTCAGGAGTTCTTGACGGGTCCGAAACGCTGACACCTTTAGGAGAGCGTGTGGCCTCCATGTCATGTGACCCACGTCTGGGCAAAGTTCTGGTCCTGAGCACAATGTTCAGATGCGTCCTACCCATGTTGTCTATAGCCGCCTGTCTGACCCGGGATCCTTTCTACAACAGCCTGCAAAACCGATCGTTGGTCACCGAGGTGAGGTTCACAGGGAGACATCCAACCTCATAAACATTGTTGTCTTTGTCTACTACTCAATTGGTTTGGTTCTTATCAGGCCAAAGCCAAACTGAGCGGCTCCAGCTGTAGCGACTACTTGGTGTTCAGCCGAGCCGTGTTGGGATGGAGAAGGCTTCAGCAAGAGGGCGACCGCAAGGAAAGCGACAATTATCTAGAAATGAACATCTTATCAAGGCCCAGCCTCCGATTCATCAATGGTCAGTAAAAAACATGCGGCATACAGACACGCACATACACAAAAGGTTGCATTAAATGTTCTGTTATCTGTGCTGCAGGCTTGATTTCTCAGTTCAGCGACAACCTCCGCGAGGCTCAGCTGGTGTCCCATAGTAACGAGTGTCAGCGTTACTCTTCGCGCCTCAACGAGCACAGCAAGCAGGAGCAGCTTCTGAAAGCGCTGCTGCTGGCTGGACTCTACCCCAACCTCATCCAGGTACCCACAACCTTGTAGAATCAAATCATATCCTACTTAATTGCCTTAAATGCAAATAACGAACAAATATGAATAGAAGTGTTTGGGCTATGTGTGAACATGCATTTTTTAAATAGAGGCTGTCACGTGCATTTCTTAACTGTAAAGGGACCTATTACTGCCCAATTTCCAGAGCTTCCTGATCTGTCAGCGCATGCGCCACAAGTCAGCCACTTCTGTTCCCTACTTCACGGCAATTTTTGTGGGGGCCCAAACTTTTTGCCTCCAAGGGCCAAAGTGAAAATGTGCCAAACACGGCGATCTTAAGTGTACAGCGGCACAATAAGTAGTTCAATCCCATACCGCCATTATTTAAGGTGGTGGAGATCATCACATTTGATAGATGGCAACTTGTTAGCCTTGCAGACATCTAATCAATGGTTGCGTGAGCTTAAGCGTATGAATATGTCGTAAACTTTGGCGGACCAAACGAAACGACTTGGCGGGCCAGTGTTGACCCGCAGGCCCAACTTTGGGCACGTAATTTAAAAACACATTAAAAATAAATTTTATCCATCTACATTGTTCATTATTGAAATTTGAAGCTGCCCTTTTCATTTTAGCTTTGCAACTTGGGTGACATATTTAAGGGTTACATAGCCATAACCAAATAAGCCTCTTTTTCCGAGTTGAGGTACCCTTATATTATTTTTCCCAAATAATTTTCAAAGTCCAAACACTTTAATTGCACATATGTTGGTATTGTTGTAATATTCTCTACAACTCAAAGTCATAATACCGCAGTAGCGCGGCAGAAAGTCCATGCTATGTTTGCAGCTGATGGATCAGGCAGTGCCAATTAGTTACATAACGAAAGCTATTCCTGGAAAAGGCACAATGACATAGCTAATCAAGCATAAAGGCAATAGAACTTCTTGTGAAGTTAGCTTACTGTACTACTTTATGTCACAATTGTTTGTACCGTTAAATAATAGACCAAAAAACAGACCAATTTAAAAATAAAACTTGAAAGACGATAGCTGCTTACACTGTGATGTCAGGCGAAAGTTGCAAGCCAAAAATAAACAACTTAGTGCGGTTTAGTGGTATTTAAAAACGGTTATTGACAAAATGCAGAATTAAGTGTAAAATGTGTACTTTGAAGGTGAAGAAGGGCGTTGTGGTCAAAGGGGGGCGCTTCCGTCCCAACCGCCTGTCTTTCCACACGCTTAGTGGCCCAGTCCTGCTTCACCGTTCCTCCGTGAACAGGTGAGACATGCTCTTAAAGAAATTTGGAACTAAATGTTCCATTCCCTAACATGTTTTTTGTGGGTTTTTAGAGGAAACGAGGAGCTGCCTTGTCGATGGCTCACCTTCTTTGGCGCCATCAAGTCCAGCGACTGCGTTTTCATTCGCGACTCGTCCGCGGTGCATCCACTCGCCCTGTTAATGCTCACAGATTGTGACATCAATGAGACAGGTAAGCGCAGCTTGAATGCCATCCTCTTATCAATTTTCTCGTAAATATGTTTTGTTTTTTTCTACGTGGCAGTAAGTGGAAACACAGTGGAGGTGTCCTTCCATGGGCGCTCGCTCGTGCGCTGTCAGCTGGCGGCCGACACGTGGGAGCTTCTGTGGGAGCTGCGCACGTCTATTCAGGCCATGCTCCTGCGCAACCTCAGCAACCCCAGGAACGCAGCCACCCACCAGGACCAGGACGGCAAGCTTGTCTCACTGCTGGTAGATCTGCTCAACGACACCGACCAGACCGCGTGGGCTCATAATGACAGCAGCGACACCGAGGTGGACTGAGGACGGACAGGCAACAGAAGGTGACGTCGTCGTATTTATGGAGCTCTTGAGATAATGCAAGTACCCTTTTGGATGAATACTTAAAATATTGAACTATTCAGGGCTCCACATTGTCCAGTCTGGGGAAAAAAATCATGAACTTGTTATGCAACCCCATATGTATTGCTTTATTAGAAGCAGAAGTGTGTTGATGTTCATTTGTAAATAAAATTACATCTGACTGACCTAATATTGTTTATATTTGATGATTTAGATATAATCGCTTCATTATGTACACTGAAACAGTTAGAGCTAATGCCAGTGTACCACGATAATAATCTTATTAATACCTCTCTTACAGTGGGAATCATTAAAAAATCTGTTTTATTAGCTAACATTTTAATCATATTAAGTCTTCTCCACAGGACTGCACTCGTCTTGCAGGCTGTGTGACAGGGGTCCCTGAAAACTATGATAACTGGACATAACTGACTCAAAATAATTTTAGTATCTGAAATACAGAACTACAAGATATTGTTAAAATAACATAATTTGTGTCAAACTGTAGTCTTAAATCTGCCTGTGCAAATCATCCATAATAGCTAATTATTTAGCAGACCGATGCTAGCTACTAAATAAACACAGCGGTCATCTGACTGTAATGATATGAAAACCTCAAAAAAATTCACATACACTTTTTATAATTCAAATACATTTCTTAAACTCAGTCGAAATTACTTTTGCACCAACTGCAAATCGTAACATGGGCAGAAGCGGTTGTGACACTTAAAGTAAAAGGTTTCAAAATAAGAGTCCACGTAAACATCTATTATTGGCGGTCCAGATTTATTCATAGCAGGCCACCACAAACAAACACTGATATTCTTGTTTTGGGTCTATAGACGATAGCAGCTTTTTGCTTAATTTGACTGATTCTTACAATCTCTGATGAGATCAGTAAATACTGAAGGGACATCTTTTTAAGTGGGGTTGGAGATATTCTTAGTGGGATTGGCACTGACCCCGAGGGGGGTTGCCAAACCACACATCATAAGTTGTGTGCCTTTGACTCATTGGGTGTTTCGGCCTTTTATCACAATACATCCTCGTCCAAGGCTGACCCTCCACAGGTTGATCAGGCCTGGGTATGTGTTTACTAGTGTCTCCCTGTGGTCTTTTCGCAGCCCATACAGTCTCTTTCCGACAATGGCAATATCTTTGATGCCTTCCATTTGGCCTGGCCTTTGATACCCACTTCCTGTAGGAGCCTTGTGGTGGAGCTGGCTACAAAGCCTCTGCAGCCAACCTCTACTGGGCGCACCTCGCTTCTCTGTTTCGGCCGCTAAGTTGGCAAAGCCTTTTCCTTTGGTATGCCTCGTCAATGGCATCTTCCCAAGGGACCGCCAACTCAACGATGAGGACACTTGATAAGCATTGGACCAGAGGACCAAGTCTGGCCGCATGTTGGTCACTACGACTTCGGTTGGGAATGTAAGACTCTGGCTTGTCCACTTGCATTTCCCAATCTCTCGCAGCGTTGTGTGCATGAGTTGTTACCGTGTTTATCTCCTTCCGAATGAAGGAGGATGTTAACTGTGTCCTGAGTACTTATGGGCAAGGCATTGGTGGTTACCCTCTTCTGCTCGAGTTCTGCGACCAAGTACCTCAACACTTGGTTGTGGCGCCAAACCACAGTTTAAATATGATATTTAAACTGTGGTAGTATGCAGGCTCCATCTCGTGGTACGCCAAAGAATCACTTGAATAAAATATTTGTATTTTCTTATATTCAAACAGTGGTATTGTTCAAACTGTAATGTCACAGTGGCCAAAAATAAGAAAATGTTAATTTAAACCTCTGCCTTGTTTTATTGAACACTTAAGTTTACTACGCTAATGTATTTAATGTTGGTTATTATGGTAGTACTAGGGGCGCCAAGTTTTTTTCTAAAGTGGTACTTGCTGGGGTGTCATTACATTTTTGGTTGATTTACTTTTAATTTGCCTGTATTTTTTTATAAACCCCTGCAATTTTTCACACATTTAGGCGTTTTTATATACACATGAACATATTAATCGAGGCAGAAGACTTCTTTCAGTCAGTACACAGAAGCTCTTTTAAGTAGGCCACACCGGAAGCTCTTTTAAGTAGGCCACACCGGTTTAGTCACCTGTCCCTCTAATAAGTACCCACCTCCATTGTTGCTGTGCCAATCATATGGCTCTGTCAGGTGGTTCCCCTGTGATTGGATAAGAGCTCATTCTCAGTTAGCAGCTAGTTAATGGTTAAGAGTTTGGATCAGAAATTTGTTTTCCAACACAAGGGACGGCGTGGCAAAGTTGGTAGAGTGGCCGTGCCAGCAATCGGAGTGTTGCTGGTTACAGGGGTTCAATCCCCACCTTCTACCATCCTAGTCACGTCCGTTGTGTCCTTGGGCAAGACACTTCACCCTTGCTCCTGATGGCTGCTGGTTAGCGCCTTGCATGGCAGCTCCCGCCATCAGTGTGTGAATGTGTGTGTGAATGGATGAATGTGGAAATACTGTCAAAGCGCTTTGAGTACCTTGAAGGTAGAAAAGCGCTATACAAGTATAACCCATTTATCATTTATAACAAAAAAGCACAAGCATCTTTTAGTGCCAGTTCAATTTAAAAAAAATGTTTACAAGATTTATTAGTAGGGGGTCCCCGCTCCATCCCTGCCTTAGTTTGGGGGTCCTTAGCCTGGAAAACAATGAATACCCCTGCTCTAGACTGTGCAAGTGCACCTAATGTTGTGTACAGACATCGATTTTTTTTTTAAAGGTTAAATTCAGGAAAAGTCCTTCATGAACTGTAAGTGAAAGCCACTCATGCGTCTCAGAAGTTCCTCCATTGTGTCTTCAGGGGTCAGGATGCAAAATCTGTCCAAACAGACCAAAGCATTGATAATGGAATTTAACATTCGTTTCTACTGAGTGTGTGCTCAATGTGACAATAAGTTTACATTAAAATACTTTATAATGACCTAATATGATAGATGCCTTCTTTTTGTCCGTACATACATCCTGGACTAACTAACACGCCCGCGTCCTCTAACAGTTTCACACAGTAGAACGTGTCAGGCTCCATCCCTACTTCCTGGGGGAGAAAAACGTGTGTAAATAATAAAGTGTAGGTGATTTAAAAAAAAAAAAAAAAGTGTGTTTGTGAGACCTTGGCTTTCTGGATGGCTTTTGATGATAGATGCACTCTGGGGAAGGCAAATGCACCTCCTTTTATGGGCTGGCAGTTGAAACCTTCCAGCTGGTTTAGAACCTTCTCCACTTTCTTCATGTTACCAAGCCAGGTGCTGCTTAGGTGTCTGATCTCCTGGAGGAGAATGTGTATTAGAAGAACCAAGGCCCCAGGCTTTGTGTGGCCCTAAAAGAGACTTTTGTTGTTGCCCCATTTTGGTCTTGTATATTACTTACTTATTAGCATTGTTAGATTCTAAAGGGTCCCCACCTCATCACAAACGTCATCACCCCACGTACATGCTCTAAAAATGAATTGCTGACTCAATTTGGTTGAAACATTGTAACATCTCCAATATTCGTCAGTTTTAATAATTGTACAAACTGTCAATATACACTTAAATATCCATCCATCCATCCATTTTCTACCGCTTATTCCCTTCGGGGTTGCGGGGGGCGCTGGAGCCTAACTCGGCTACAATCGGGCAGAAGGCGGGGTACACCCTGGACAAGTCGCCACCTCATCGCAGGGCCAACACAGATAGACAGACAACATTCACACTCACATTCACACACTAGGGCCAATTTAGTGTTGCCAATCAACCTATCCCCAGGTGCATGTCTTTGGAGGTGGGAGGAAGCCGGAGTACCCGGAGGGAACCCACACAATCACGGGGAGAACATGCAAACTCCACACAGAAAGATCCCGAGGCCGGGATTGATCTCACGACTACTCAGGACCTTCGTATTGTGAGGCAGACGCACTAACCCCTCTTCCACCGTGCTGCCCACACAGTTAAATATCCATCCATCTATTTTCTACCGCTTGTCCCTCTCTGGGTTGCGGGGGTGGCTGGAGCCTATCCCATCCAGCGCCGTTTATATGATTATACTTCTTTCAAGTTTTACCTCACTTCATTGTTGGTGCATCTAAACAGGGTCAAACCTCCTCTGTCTAGTCCTAGTGACGCTACTGTTTCGAACTTTAATCAAGGTTCCATGAATGCAGCACAAATATCTTCAATAAGATCCAAAAGTAAAACGTAAACATAACTTTGCCCGATGCTGCCACAAATAGTTTGAATATATTTCTACCTTTCTTCTATCCCCTCATCCTGATGACCTGTTCGAAATAAACTCAAACTCAAACTCAACCTTACATCGTCTGTATTGAGTAATTTTGCTACTACTCGAAGAGACTAACCTTTTTGCAGTTTTGCAAATTGCAAGTGAGTGTAGGTAGTGTTATACATTCCTAATTTGATTCAAACAACCTTATTGTTGAACTTTGACTGCAAATTTGAATTTGTCAGCACTTAAAAGATGTCGTAATTTATAACTGACAGATTTAAATGAAAGAAAAAAAAATCTTAAACTTTTCAAAGGCCAATGCCATGATCATGTGCCCCTCCTAGTGGTTGTGGTTCTAAACAACCGCATAGCACAGGGATATCCAACTAAGTTGTTTTGGGGACCACATTTCCAGATAGCCTAAGACCAGAGGGCCAGATTTCTTCACTATTATTCTTATTTTGTAAATTCCAGAGAATCCACGTCAGTAGACATTACATTTTATTTTGTCAGAGTTACAGGAGTGAATTTAAGGACCTTCTTCAAAAAAAGCTAGTCAAAGATCATATTTATGACATCAAAAATGGGAGTCTCTCACAAGTTTTTTGAACCAGTTGAATAGCCCAAATGATTAAAAAAACGAGATGACCTAAAATGGAACCTTGAGGAACACCACTAGTATAACTTAAGAAGTTGAATAAATGACTACTGAAGTAAACAAGCTACAGCAACACCTTAGTTACATACATCACATTACACAAAAAATGGAAAAGAGAGGACTTCAAGGGGTGTCTTGAGTAAAGCCTCTGTTATGTAAATCACAGGTTTAGACCCCAGTGTTGTGTTTGCTAGCAAGCTTAAAATGTCAATGCAGTCCAAGTTCCTCCATAAAACAGGAGCGCTCTAGTGTTTTGGAATTTTGCTGCAAAAATGTTTGTCTCCAAAGGTGTAAACTGAACTCGGTGGTCCAGTATGGTGTCATTTCCTGGCCGCATTTGGCCGCCAGTTGAACAGCCCTAGAATAGTGTTTATGCAGTGATGTTTTCAAGTGACCGTAAGTCTTGAACTATACAAAGTATTTCAATGGTTGGAATCTGCGCTTTTTCATGATATACTAGTTACTATGGTAATCTACGTCACAGCAGCTCAGACGAGGCACCAAGCACTGTGGGTGGTGAGCGTTTCCACAGAGTGTTTCCAGAGCAGCCACCCTGAAATGCAGGTGTCAGGGACAGATGCAGAAGGAGATTTTTACAACAAAGTTCTAAAGCTTAGTGATATATCAGATTGTAGGGGTTTTTGGGGGGTTTTTTTACCCTTCGCGTTCATATTTTGCCGTGTTTGTTGCATTTTTGTTGCGTTTAGCTTGATTGTAAAATATATCGATGGAGAGGGGGTGTGACGTACGTTCAGTAAACAAATGTTTAATTCCATTCCGTTTTTAAAGCTGTCATAACATTTTAGCTTTCAATCAGACATTATTGTGAGGTTTTGTATTAGTGTTCCTAAAATTAAGATATACCAGCCCCCAAAACACATTTGTTTCTAAAAATGTGGCCCCCCGAGTCAAAATACTTGCTCAGGCCTGCTTTACACAGCAAAAACACCCCCTGCTTCTTGTGCAGGCTCTGCTTTTGTGAAACGGCTAAAGGTCAGAGGTCATACATGGACTCACATTAGTGTAAAGAGGGTAGGAGGGCTCTCCAGGCTTGGGCGGGTCTGCCATCAGCTGCAGAGCAATCTGACCTGCCACTGGAGGACAGCCGCTAGTATTGAAGAGCACCTGGATGAATTTCATGGCAGGAGGGTCAATGTTTACAAGCTCCACATATCCTCCACGAAGACCACACCTAGGGGGGGGACCCAACATTATTATTACTACGAGGGCCAATCAGGAACCTTTTTGTGTGTATTGTCACATAATTCGCAGCTTACTCGCCCAGGAAGCCTTTAGAAGCCGAGTGGAAGGAGGCCAGTTCAAGTGTGTCGGAAAAAGGAGGACCCATGTCTGACAGAACTCTCTTATAGGAGACAAACTCTGTGTTTTCTGCAAAGATGCAGTTCTGGTAGACCTGTGGGGGAGCACAAAATGTTCTAGCCAAGTCCACTGAGGAGAGTTAACTGCTAATGCTAGCTGATATGTCGTTGCATTTTAACAAAATAGATAGTTGCATTTTTTTTAATGCTCAATCTGTTGGCATTTTAGCTATTTTACTCATGTCAAAATGTATAAATGGCATGATGCAAGAAAACATAGTGCCTTGGCACTTTTGATACTTGGTTCTATCTTGTTCAGTACCGGCATGCAGGGGCCACGTTGCAATTATGCCTGCCATCTGAGGGCTGCGCATATTAATATAAACGTATAACAGCCTCGTTACACAACTTGCAGAGGCAGGCAACTGTTTTTGCTTATTATATTCTTCTACTTACAGAATAATGGATAACTTGCTTTGAAATTATAAGTCAGGTTTTTAGATATTTTAGTATTAATTTTTGATAACAAAGCTTGGAACATCTTGTTGCACGATGAGATATTATTCAAGTGTAGAACATATGCAGTACATTTGTATGCAAAATCATAATAGAACTGCACTTTTGGCATGTATCGCTATTTTGTTAAGTTTTAGCTTTAGCATATCCGATTAAAATTTGGCACTTTAGCAACCGCCCATTGAAGCAAAGAGCTTTTCCCATGATATAACAATGTATCCACACAGGTTGTTACCTTGTTAGCTGTTAGCATTCTAGCTATTTGTACTGATTGCACTAATATTTTGGGGATTCACTCCAAATAAAAGAGGTGCCAGGACTATGTACTACATATATAACACTTATCTTGCTAAGCGTTAACTTTACAATTGTAGGAATTGCATATAACCTTGAGATTTAGCAGTTTAGAAACAAACGAAATATGTCTACATGTTATCACAATGTGTCTATAGTAGTTATTGGCATCCTAGCTATTTGTATTTGTACTGATTGCACTGAGATTTTTAGTGCATTCTCCCAAAATTAAAATAGATGTCAGGAGGACTTATGTCTGTTGCCCTTATCTTGCGAGGTGCTAGCTCTAACATTTTAGCAATTTAGATATCGCATTGAGATTTAGCACTTTACATACAAGCAATCTAAGCAACAGATGTTCCCATTTTATCACAATATGTCCACAGTGGTTGCTAGTATGTTAGCTCTTAGCATGCTAGGTATTTGTACTGATAGCACTGAGATTTTTTGGAAATCCTACCAAAATTAAAACATGTTTCAGAAGGGCATATGCACTACAGTAGGGCCCCGTTCCTGGGTGGATCTCGCATGAGAGGAAATAGGGGGATTATTAATTTTATAATGCAATCTACTGAAAATGATTGAAAACAACACCCTACGTAGCAACTGACACTGTGGTCAAAGTTTGAATTGCCACAAAACACATTTTAAGATATTTAACACTCAACTTCCATTTGGCGGCTACAATGGATAGCGTGCACCCCCCAATTTGTCACGTTTCATGGCTCAGGTAAACCGCAACGATGGGGCCATGTGAATCCCCTACTGCAGGGGTGTCCAAAGTGTGGCCCGGGGGCCATTTGCGGCCCGCAGGTCATTTTTTAACGGCCCATCTTAAATTACGATTTAAAAAATTAAAAAAATAAAATGTGGTATGAAAGACCAAACAGGTGAAATGTAACAAGAAAATGTTGCAATGTTTACTCTAATAACACACAGGCTGTTTCTTTCTTTAAAAAATAATAATGAATCAACATTAATGTTATTATGAATTATTGACCTATCCAAGGCTCCAATTACGTCACATTAAATATTGCACTTTGAGATATTTTTTTGGGAAAATGTTGCATATTTTGTGTTTGCCATATAAAAAAATTTAGCTGTTTTTTTTTTTAGAGAAGGGCCTAAAATGAACAAACAAAAAACATAAACAACAATACAACTTATAATTGACGGATAGATCTGAAGTTGATCTTGAGATTATTGTGTTAAAAGTAAACAGTAAAAAAAAATTATAATTTTAGTGTGATTTGTTTTTAAGTGTCATCGTTCAAAAAATAATAATGAATTAAAATCAATGGTGCTATGAGTTATTGACCTTTTTAAGGCTCCAATTATTATATAATCTCAAATATTCCACTTAACAATTTTATTGGGTGAAAATATTGCATATTTTTTGTTTTTTCCATAAAAAAACAGGATTTTCTTTGACAAAAAGAGCATACGACTTAAATCTTTAAAAACATATTGACAGATAGACTTAATGTTGATCTAGGGATTTAAAACTTGAATAATAATAAAAATAATAATACTGAATAATGACACATTTATAATATTTTTTTTACCAAAACCCTTTGGGGTCCCTGGGATCAAGCCTGAGTGGAGGCCTAAATGTATATTTTTTATACATATATTGTATTGGTTTTTAAAATATCAAAATGGCCCCCGCTTGCTTTGATTTTTCAGTGTGTGGCCCTCAGTGGAAAAAGTTTGGACACCCCTGCCCTACTGTATGTACATAACATGACAACAGTATGTTAGCAATTTTCATATCACATTGAGATTTAGCACTTAAAAAACAATATGTTGAAGTAAAAGATGTTTCAATGTAATCACAATGTATCCACAGTGGCTGTTATTGTTTAGGATTGTTAAAATTTCCCCTTGCCAGTAAGGCAAAGCCCAAAAATCATCAAGTTGGTAGCAAGCTCATTCAAAATTTAATTTGTCAAAGAATGTTTGATACAGTGATCAACTCATTTTTACACTTCATCATTACGATGCTTATTAGTGCAACATCGCCCTCTGCTGGATCAGACAAGTTTGGCATGCTCCTACATGCTAATCGCTGGCCTTGACGGAGGCTCACCTCATCTGCGAGAAGGAAAAGCTTCTTCTCCAAAACAAACCTGATGACCTCTCGCATGGATCCCCTGCTTTGGATGTGACCTGCCAGAAAGTGAACTGTCAACACGGATGACTTTTAAAGGCCGAGCTTAATTAGGACCGAGACGTTCCCACCTGTAGGATTCCCCGGGTTGATGACATACAAAGCCACAGGTTTGCAGACTTGTTGGGCAGACTCCAGCGCTCGATGCAGCTCCTCTATCTGCAGCTCCCAGCCGTGCTCCTCATCCAGGAAGTAAGGGACCACCACGGCCCCGAGAAACTCCGCGGACAAGGGGGTGGTGCCGTGGCACGGCACTGGCACCAGCACACCACTCCTGGGTGACCCTTCGCTGTTCACCAACATCCTGAGCATGTTCTACAAAAGTGCACACAATTTGCGCATTTATTAAGGAAGGCGAGAATAACACAATAATGGCTGCAATACCGCGAGTGACCACTGAGAGCCGGAATGGATCCATATGTTGTCTGGGTCCGATGGAACGCCGCCGTCTCTTTGGGTGATGAAGTGAGCGACACAGTGGATGATTTCGGTGATACCAGGTGTGTTTGTATACGAGCCTGTGGGGAATAAAACATAATACATTTTATTTAAGGTCCCGCCATCAGTGTGTGAATGTGTGTGTGAATGGGTAAATGTGGAAATACTGTCAAAGCGCTTTGATATACAAGTATAACCCATTTATCATTTATTTATCATATTTCACTGTGGAGTCCCACTTATTTAAGTTTGAAACTAAATTTACATGTTTTATTCACTGCAGATTCGCTGGAATCCAATTTTTCTTTGCTGCAATATCACCTCAACAATGATATTGCGAAAGTAGCTAAAAAGTCGACACCTCTCCTATGCAATTTTTATTATATATGCCATACCTCTAACATATGCCTGTCACTCTGCAGTTGTTTCAACAGCTACCATGCTAACTGTTATCCTTTTAGCGATGTTTTACTTATGTCAAAATGCCAATGTATAAATAGCATTTTGAAAGAACACTAAAGAATGGCCTTGGTACTCTAAGCATACTTGCCAACCCTCCCGATTTTCCCGGGAGACTCCCGAATTTCAGTGCCCCTCACGAAAATCTCCTGGGGCACCCATTCTCCCGAATTTCTCCCGATTTCCACCCGGACAACAATATTGGGGGCGTGCCTTAAAGCCACTGCCTTTAACATCCTCTACAACCTGCCGTCACGCCCGCTTTTTCTCCAAACAAACAGCATGCCGGCCCTGTCACATAATATATGTGGCTTTTGCGCACACACACACAAGCAAATGCAAGGCATACTTGATCAACAGCCATACAGGTCACACTGAGGGTGACCGTATAAACAACTTCAACACTGTTACAAATATGCGCCACACTGTGAACCCACACCAAACAAGAATGACAAACACATTTCGGGAGAACATCCGCACCGTAACACAACCGAACAAATACCCAGAATCCCTTGCAGCACTAACTCTTTCGGGACGCTACAATATACACCCCCTCCCCGACCCCCATCTACCGAATTCGGAGGTCGCAAGGTTGGCAAGTATGACTCTAATCATTATATGATATCTGTTGTTGTGTTCCCTAATTTGAGTGACCTGGACATAATCTGGACTGTACATAAATGCTTATTTTGACAATGTAATTTTGTTTATAAATTATATGCAATCTGTTGTGTTCCCTAATTTGTTTCTGTGTACATGAAGGAAGGTGTGTGTTGCTGAGTCCGACTTGGACATTATCTGGACTGGGCCTGGTTTAAAAAACCCTTTAAACAAATCTAATTTCATTGACAACCTGGTCTGTTGAAGATAAGGCCCTTTTTTAAAAAATAAAATAAAATAAGATAAATAAATAAAAAACATTTTCTTGGATAAAAAAGAAAGTAAAACAATATAAAAATAATTACATCAAAAATAGTAATTAATGAAAATGTTAGTGGACCAGCAGCCTATACAATCATGTGTGCTTCAGGGACTGTGTCCCTTGCAGATGTGTTGTCTATGTTGTGGGAACCAGAATATTGGTAGCAGAAAGAAATAACCCCTTTTGTGTGAGTGGGTGTGGATGAGTGTGCATGGGGGAGGTTGTTTGGGTTGATGCACTGATTGAAAGTGTATGTTGTGTTTTTTCTATGTAGATTTAATTTTTAAAAAAAAAAATTATTTTTTTTTAAATTTTTTATTTTTTATTTTTTTTAGAACAGGCCCGCGGGCGACTCATCTGGTCCTTACGGGCGACCTGGTGCCCGCGGGCACCGCGTTGGTGACCCCTGCTCTAAGTATTGACTGCCACCTTGCTAAGTGTTAGCATGCTGTCTGTTAGCATTTGAGCTTTTGTTAAGGCAAATACATAAAAAGCATGATGTAAAATTCAGTCTAAGCCTGGGCCCCAGGAGAGGGGGTCCAGACTGAGACCAAGGAAGAAGAAAAAACCTCATAGCCATAGCACCCATACACATGTGTGTAAGAGGGAAACATCAAAGGACATTAACAAAACACAGAGCTGATGCAACCAGCTGCCACCCCAGCAGTGCCAATTCTACACACATCCACAAAAGTAAAACAAACAGAAATAATCACCCACACACACTGTCGTGGCCTGTGCGGTGTTCCACGCCCAGAGACGGGAGCAGACCCAACAAAGCAACCAAGAGAGCCGACTCCACCCTCTGCCTCCCACCAACTCTCGGCCCGTGTCCAGTCTGCCTGGATGAGCGAGGATGCGTCCAAGGACACCGAGGCGTCCGATACCTGCTCATTCAGCCAAGACTCCATGAAGCCCGTCCGTCCCGGCGCCCAGCGCCAGCTCCACAGCCCTGTCTTTTCATCCGCATCTCCTCTCCTCCAGTCTCTCCAAACAGACTCTGGTGTGGCAGAACACCCAGCAGCTGGTCCTCACGGCCAAAAGGCTCCCGGGAGGCAAATCCAGAAGCCCACAAAAAAGCACTGCAGAAGTCACGAAAATGCCACTCCTTGTCGCAACCAAGAGGCAAAAAAACCACATGAAAACAAGAGGGAAACACCAGGAACACAAAAAGATGACACAAGAGCTCCTGCCACCAGCAGCCACTACAGCAGCGCCATCTTGAAAAAACAAAACAAAAAAATACATGCTTTTTGACTACGTTTAATCAACTTTAGGTTGATTTGACCAATTAAACGTCGTCAAACAGAATGTTCTTTCAACGTTGCATTTGTGTTGCAAAATGTTGGTTGGAAAATGACCCAAAAAAAAGCATGTTGTTTCAACGCCAGGACCTAATTTGACCTTGTTTTAATGTCTTGTGCCTGCTGGGAATGCTCCACAACACCTCCTCACCATACAGACCACATCCAGATCCCTCCGGTCCACAAACACTTAGCGCAGGGGTGTCCAAAGTGCGGCCCGCAGCTAATTGTTTATTGGCCCGCCACACATTCTGCAAAAATTGCAAAATTGATAATATTGCAAAAATTGCAAAAAACATTTAAAAAAAAGTGGAATGAGGTGAAATCTAACAAGAAAAAGTTGCAATGTTGACACAAAGCTGCCATGCAGGCTGTTTTTTTTCTTTTGTCTTTCTTTATTTTTATTTTTTTTTGCCATTGCTAAAAAAAAAAAAAAGACTAAAAATCTATGTTATAATGAATTATTACTTTAAAAATATCACTTTAAAATGTCTTATGTGGAAAAAATATTGCATATATTGTGTGGTTGCCATAAAAAAACATCAAAGTTTTATTTGACAAAAGAGCATAATACAAACAAAATAATAGTTCAAACGTAAATTCGACAGATATATCTGAAGTTGATCTTGTAATTTAAGTGTTAAAAGTAACAAAAAAATAATAAAAATGTATCACTTTATGAGTGAGGGACCTTTTGGATCCCAAATATATTTAGTAGGATTTTATTTAACATTTCACTGTGATTACTAAAAAATATTAAAGAATTAAAATCAATGGTATCCTGCATTATAATTCTAATTACTAAATACTGCATATTTTAGTTTTACTATAAAAAACTGTAGTAGAATTTCTGACCTTTGACCTATATTGCATGTCTAATGGGAATGTACGCTCATTTGATTTATTTCCCATTCTGTGCCAGTGGGACAAAAGTGAATGTTAAGTCGTGCCAACCTGTCTACAGAATGTGTTGACTGTCTAAAGGATTCGAGTTGTTATGGAACAGATAGGAAAAACAACAAGACATTGACGCATTTAGATAACAAACAATGACGCACAAAAGACATATAAAAAATGGCAGAAGACCGGAACTCGAGAGTGATTTTGGCTTGTGTGTGTCTTGTTTGCTCCGGAGTGACATGTGGTCTGTCTGCACGGCCAACTCAATTCAACCTGCACTTCTGATAATGGGTAAATAAATTTGTTGTACTAAACTACTTTTGTTGCCTGTTTAAGCTTCGGACAATCCACTACACAAATTGGCGTCACAAACAGGATGGTTTAGAAGCTACAGGTCGACAGCCGCTCCCGCTCTCAGTCAGGCAGACAGTGTGCTGCACGCGCGCATAACAAGGTAAGCAGTTTGCTTAAAGTGTAAACATTTTCTGCCTGGAGAGAGCCGGATCGATAAGACTAATTGCTGAATCTATTTTTGATAAAAGATAGGTTTAGTCAGGTTCTCCAAAAACAACCTGGACTGGGGTAAATTATGGTTGGATTGAGTTGTTTTATATGTGATCATTTGTCTGTGTGTTTGTTGAAAACTTGTGATTTCCTGTTTTTAACATAAGGGGATTGTTGATAGAATTTTGGTGGTTTGGAGTGTAGAAGCATAGACTATGTGAGACGAAAAATTTCTCTTAACCTCTTCATCCTCTGTCGTTGCTGGCAGAGGATGCTTCTTTCTGCAAGTGCATCAGAATTAGCCAGAGTTGGATACAGTTAAATTTAAGGCAGGGTTTTGCTAACTGATGTGACATTTGGCCCATACAAATTTATGAAGTCTATGAATGTGCGACATATCTCTCTATGTGGAAACTGCAGCGTTGGAAAAGCCTCATTTTGGGTGACCGTTTGGTGACTCCGGTAAAGGAGATCAACTGAGCTGTATTTGTCACGACGTTCTGTTTAATTGGCTGCAGTATGGATGGATATTGATCGGGCTGCATATGGTAGAGCTTTGGTGGAGCTTTGGTGAAGCTTTGGTGAAACTGTATGGAACTGACCAAAACATGATGACTGTAGAGCATTGGGTGATTATCAGTGACTCTATGGTGCTTTTATGCTGTTGCCGTGTATTGGTCAGGGAGTAAAACCAGGGGCTGCTCCGCTGAATGGGTTAATCGCCGTTGTATGAGTAATGATGGGACCTGTGTTTGTTAATGAGACGGCCAATTCCACAAAAGCACGTGTGCATTAGTTGTTTATATTGGTCCGGACCAGGGGGGCGTGGTTTGTGGGATAAAAATGTGTGTTTTTTAAATTTATATATATATATCTGCGTATGTTAATAACTTTTGTGTAGCACCTGGTTTCTTATCTGGTTTAATTCCCCCCTTTCTTCCCCCCCCTCTCACAACCTCCCTTCACGCTTTTTCTCACAGCCCCGCTATCTGTAAAAGTCTGGAAATTGTCTAAAATGTGTGTGCGTGTGAGAAAGTAGACAAAGTTTATGTACAGAAAACATATGAGTGAATGATTTATCCATTTAATTATCTTATT
The DNA here is from genome assembly GCF_033978785.1 of Entelurus aequoreus. Taxonomy (NCBI): domain Eukaryota; kingdom Metazoa; phylum Chordata; class Actinopteri; order Syngnathiformes; family Syngnathidae; genus Entelurus; species Entelurus aequoreus. The sequence goes on from NC_084746.1 coordinate 26,127,099, forward strand.
CCGCTCTCGGAGGTTGGATCGCGGGGGCAGCAGCCTAAGCAGGGAAGCCCCGAATACCCTCCTTAAACTTGATTATTTGTCCATCTAAGAGTGAATGATAAATGTTGTTCTTATTATTAAGGTTCTGATATGATACAGCTGTGCTTCTGGATGAGAAAAATAGTTGTCTATTGCATTTACTTTTAACTGTGCTGGTAAATTCTCTGTGTGAGTGACTGTGTGACGCATATAAAGAAAAAAAAAAGGAGTCTCAGCTGGGAGGCATTTTGAGATAAGAGTGTGTGCGTGTGACGAGGCAGTGTGAATGTCAGCTGTACGAGGCATTGGTTCGAAGAGGAGTGACACTGTTAGCATAGCATTGAGCTAGGTTAGCATTGTGTTAGCATAGCATTGAGCTAGGTTAGCATTGGGTTGGCATAGCATTGGGCTAGGTTAGCAAAAATTTGCTTACTGAGGCATAGTAAGGCTAAGTCAGCATCTAGCTTGGCATTACTAAGTGTGGTTGAACAGTTATTCTCGGTCTGTAGAGTGTGCTAGTAGTAGGTGCTTGCTAAGTCCAGTAAAATAATAGATATATGGAAAATTACACGTTTAAATATCAATAAATAAATACGGATTCTGGGACTTTAAAACATTGTTTAATTCATCATTCATTTATATGTCTAGTATACTTTTTTGGTACAGCCTTGTTGCTTATCTGATCCATCCAGTTTCTGTGTGGAAGTTGAGACAAACACACACGCACGAACATCATAGATTAGGACACACTGTAACTTTGAATTAATAGTTATACAACAAATAAATTAATAATATTGAATTTAAATTTGATAAAGATAAATTGATTATACATTGACATTTTAATTTTTTTTAGGAATAAACACACAATAAAATAAAAGTTAAATTTATATTCTAAAACATCTAGGGGTATCTGTGCAGGCTGTGAAACATAGAGTCTGAAGAAGTACAGATAAGAGCCACTCAGCGCCATTGTCAAAACAAAACGTAGAGAAGCGTTAAACAAATTCTGATCAGAAGGAAGACAGGCCAAAATATGAGAACTTAAGTAAACAGACAGCAAGTAAACCAGAAATAATAATGTAAATAAATAACAAAGAAAGCAAATTTCTATGTGACATTGGTGCATGTAGAATTACAAATAGAGAATAAAACTAAATGGAAATAACTGTCTGCAAGATGAGCATGACGTCATGAATTGTGCTCAGGTTAGTAATAGATAGATAGATAGACAGATAAAATGTTATTGATTCCTTCAGGAGAGTTCCCTCAGGAAGAAGAAGTAAAAAGTAAACAGCAACTAATAAGGGTATAAATGGAAACAGAATAGAAAAATATTACAAGGAGAATAAAAATAGAACAGTAAAATAAGAGAAACTAGGCATTAACGACCATGATATAAAAAAGTATTGCACTGTTATTGTTTTGCATTCCCTGTCATCCTAGCCCCCCCAAAGAGGAGTTGTACAGTGTAATGATGTATGAGACAAAGGATTTTTTATAGGCTAAACCAGTAGTTCTCAAAGGAGGGTATGGTGTTTCCGCCCGGACAAAAAAGGGAGGTACTTGAAGGTATGCCAAGGGGTACCTGAGATTTTAAATATTTTAAAATAGCGACAATTCAAAATCCTTTATAAATATAATTATAGAAGAATAATTCTTCAACAAAATAAATATTTAGAATTAAGTTCACGAGCCCAGATGGATCTCTATTACAATATCCAAAGAAGGTTGATGATTGATTATATGTATAGAAATTTTGATTATAATTTAATCACTTGTTTAATTTTTAAAACGTTTTAGTTATTCTTATTTTTTTTTGTTTGTCCAAATAAGTCAAGTAAGACCACAACAAATGAGCAATATGGTGCACTGTTATACAATTTAATAAATCAGAAAATAATGACATTATGCTGTATTTTATTTATTTATTTTACTGGGAAAAAAGGTTGAAAACCACTGCCCTAAATCATATCTAAAGCTAAAATTATTTTATAAGACTGATTATTTTGGATTATTGTGTTTGTATTGTGAGAGAAGGAGAGAAAGTGAGAGAGAGAGGAAGAGAGAGCAGGTGAAAAAACAGATTGAGGGTGAAGAGGATGGTTTGAGAAAATATGGGAAAAGGATGTTTATAACCATACGTTATGTGAATGGTTTCTAGGAGAACAGAAAATAGAAACATTGTGTGAAGTGTAAGGAAGAGATGGATACAGGATGTTGTTTGTAAAGGAAAACGAAAGTGAAGAAAAGATGAGAAAGTGACAAATGAAGGTATTCGTAAATGGTATGCTGTTGATTGTGGTTAGCTGCAAGTTTGTTTGTTTGTTTAGTTGTTTAGTTGTTTAAGTGAAATGGGAAGAAATCAATAGGAATAATTACATGCAAAATGGAATAAAACTATGAGTGCGATAGATAATGAATGAATAAATGAAATAAATTTATTTTGGTCATATAATCAACCATCAACCAATTTGTGTGAGCAGTTTAACAGTAAATTAGACATATTAACAATCATACACATTTACACACAGCAAAGAAAAGAAAAAAGAATGACCGAAAAAAAAGAATAGGCGGAAGCCAAAGCTTATATTGGCCTATGATATACAATTACTGAACATTAAATTACCTGGAACATCAACGTTAAAAGATGAAAGTAATTGTTACTATATTTTATAATGTTCAAAAAACTTTACCTTTCAAGGGTCTCCAAAACCATAACAAAAAACTACATGTGTTCAGCTCATCACTGAGGATGGTACATTATTTAACTCCTAAAACTGAAATACATTTGTGTTTTTATTTTATTTTACTTGACCTATTTCAAAAATCAATATCCCCCGTAAATGATAGTGTCTCCTCATAATGTAAACAAGTTAAGAATACAAACTGGAAGGCTGTTGTTCTTTACTTGGAAACATAATTGCCATTGTTTTAAAACTAAATTATCTGAACATTTAACACATTATGACTTATAACAAATGGATTGATATGATCATAATAATAATGCTTTGTGTATTATTGAAATGAGCCTTTTTATTTTAAGTATTGGGTCTATATTTCTTTTATAAACATTTCCCCAAACTTCAAAACAATATTACATATGGAAAAATAAATGAATAATATAACATGTGCAGACATTTCTTATTCAGCATGTGTTTAACTTTATACCGAATAGCAATGGATTTGGATATTTTTTTAATATGTTCAATATGCGGCTTCCAACATATTAATGATCAATTACTATTCTCAAGAATGTAGTTCATATACTCTGGCAATTTCCACTTGATTCAACTTTAATTTTTGTTTCACAATTTGACTTTGCACCCTGGACAGGTCGCCACCTCATCACAGGGCCAACACAGATAGATAGACAGACAACATTCACACACTAGGGCAAATTTAGTCTTATTAGTTTCTACATATTGAGATATATTACTTCAAATAACTACTTAACCACTGTTGTGAAACACCTTTCTAATTTATGGGAGTATTGGGATAGGTTTGAGGAAGATGTCTGCTGTGGTGGTGGTTAGTTTGGAAATCAATTTAATAAAAGTAAGTTTAAGTCAGGTAACTTTAAAGTGCAGTCTGACATTTTAGTTTGGAGTAATTTATAGTTTTATTTGGACATTGCAGTATACCATACCATACGCCCGGGAATCGTTTTTGGTGATTTGGCTCCCGGAACTTTTTATGGTCTTTGGTATGACTCGACCGGGGTTTTGAACTTGCGACCTGCCGATCTCAGGGCGGACACTCTAACCACTAGGCCACTGAGATGAAGGAGGCAAACCAAATCTCAACCGCTTTCAGTTAGCTACAGATTTTGAGAGTATAATGCGAATAACTATAACTTTACAACTGTTTGCTGTGAATAGTGTTGACTAATAATTACAAATAACAGCCTACATTAATAATTAGAATAAGGGCCGATATGTAGGGTGTTAAAAAAGAAGAGAAGTGTGATTAGGGCTGGCGCCTAGAGCATGGCCTTGTGTGTTTGTTATGACTAAGTTGGATAACCAGTCGGAGACAGGCAAGGCAAGGCGGGGCAGCTTTGTTTGTGTGGCGTTTTTCATGCAACAAAGTGAAATGAAAGAAAATAAAAGCAAAATTAAAATGCAGACAATACAAATAAAAACAGTGCGGACGTTAAAAGTTAAAAGATTAAAAGATTTAGCTGAAAGATAAGGAGAAACGTGAATAAAAACATTCTTTTGTTTTGGAGAGTATCACGCACAGCGGGAGGTCAGAGTGCAAGCATGACAGCTTGCTCGCGGCTCTGATAGACAAATGATAGTTTAAATTAACTTATACATAATCTTTAAGTGAATTAAAAGGGTACTTAAATACACATGAAGTAGTACGTATAATCTTTGAATTAAGGTTATTGATTAGCAATTAATGGGATAGTTAAGACTGTAATTTTAAAACGTGATATGCAAAATTGAACTAACCGAGAGGATATGAAAACGATGGGTGTACATGTTTTGAGTTCCAAATTCTGGAGGAAAAAACCTCAACAAAACGTAAAACCATACAGACGGACTTGGGTGGTAGCCACGGTTGTGCTAGGTCAAGCGAGGGTGGAAAGGATGTGCAGCCGGGGGACTGCCAGCTTCTCTGAACAAGACAAGCTCCAAAGTTGTAGCCAGAACATGCTCACAAAAAATACAGGTGTGACAGCAGGACGAACAGCAGGATACAAACAGACCCCTGCTGGACATAAGTGTCAACGGACAATGTTCAACACAATCTTTGAAGCATTCCTTTGTGGTCAACCTGCACACACCTTGTAATGACCTGCTTACGAACTGTGCCCTGACAATTCAATACCGCACAGAAGGAACTTCCTGATGTTGCCTGACAGCACGACATCAGCTGACAACTGCTGGGGACGCCTCCCAGGAACGAGTGGAAGACGGGGACTGCTCCAACTGTCCTAGCACTTGCTGACTGAGGTGCGTCCGTGTGTCCTGCCACCCAAACCGCCAAAGTGTATGATCACCAATTAGACGACTCATAATAGGAGCCTTTTGACTCTTATATATGGTGGGACTCAAGGTATGGCCGCTCATGTGAACTATCCTTACAACAATTAGAATGGTATAAGATCGACAACTAATGAACCACATTGTTCCTTTGCTCTCTGTCCTGCCTACGAAACCAAAAATGTAGGTCAAATGATAAAACAGAGCGTAGCTGCCGCTGATTGAACCGATACGCAAATACCACATTTTCAATTATTTCGGTTGTCTGTTAAAAACAAAGCTATTGGTTGCAATTTGGACATTTCTGCTGTAGGCTACAAAGAGCTAGCAGCTACACAACAGCTGAGCTAAAACAAAATTTAAGCATATCAAATATTTATAGTTGCTTATTACATACACAAAGTCGCAGAGAGACAGAAGTCTGTAGAAAGTATTCAGTAACAAACGTGTCCGCATTATTAAACTTTCTACCACAGGAAACATACTGAACAAATACAGCAGTTACTGTCAGACTCTAATCCGGACTACCTTGTCTATCAGAGACATGGTTAAAACCCACAACAACTTTCGTTCTAATTAATGTCCTGGGGGACAAGATTACAGAAAAGACAGATCGAGTGACAAAGGGGGGAGGAATTATGATTTATGAAAGGGAAAACATTAAAAGTAGATCAATTTGAGTATGTTGAAATTAAAATCACATTTTCCTCAGAAATGTATTTCAAGGTAATTGTAGTATACCGACCGACCACAGCTAAAGACATTTTTCTTGATTCATTTTCAGACATCCTCAAACAGCATAGTATGAAAGAAGTAACGTCATGGGGGACGTTAATCTGGACTGGTTAAATAAAACACGTAGAAAGAAATTTAAGGATATTATAAACGGCTTCCACATGATACAAATGATAAGCAGCCCTACTAGAATTACAATTGGATGACAAAAATCAAAGAGAACATCCGTAAATACACGAATACAAAACCAGAAAGAAGAGTGCTAAAATAAAAATACCATTGGATTCTAATAAAGACATGAGGACTCAGCTCTCATAAGAGCAATTATAACAGGTCTAAATACAGATCGTATGATTTTAAAAGTTTGGAGGAACAAAAGTTACAATGTTTATGCGGAAGTCTAAGACTGACTTTCACTTAAAATTAATCAAAGCTGCAAAAGGGAACATTAGAAAGTTATGGAAAACCAGATACAAACTTACGGAAAGAGAGCAAACAAGAAACAACACTATAACATTAAATATCAGTCGCGCTACTATCGCAGACAGTCTGGACATAAGTAATAATTTTAATGAACATTTCATCCAGTCTGTACAAACCCTGAATAAAAAATCCCTCAAAATCAGTGCAAATAATTGTCATTTATTCAGGATGGACTAATTTTAGAATTAACAAATGAAACAAAGTTAAACAAAATCTTCACTGCATTATCAGACTCACGATCTAGAGATATATATATATGGGTTGGACACTATCTTCCTAAAAACATATAAGGATTGTATTATTGCTCGTATAACAACGATTGATAAATAAATCAATAACGGAAAACACTTTCCCTACCACGTCGAGAAACTGCTACTATGATTAAATCCATAAAGCAGGAAATAAAGAAGACCAGAACATGTACAGACCAATTAGCCTTCTCCACGTTATAACAAAAGGAATAGAAAATTTGAAATTAAAAAGTGGCTTTGGAGCAATCAAGGCTGCTCAGACGGTCACTAAGAGGGGCATTATGTTGACACATCAATTTAATGAGTATTATATTTATCTATGAGAGCATTTTTGTTGTAAATTTTGAGGTATGGCTGTTAAAATCTTGGTTGTTTTTACGAATGATGACAGATGTGAACAAGAGCATGTATTGTCTTTGTGTGATGATGTAAATAAGGTGTGGTTGTATTGTATATTAAGAATGTGTCCATGAAGGGGCATTTTAGGACTTTTCTTATCATTGATTACATGCTACAGTATGATTATTTTTTGATTAATTATTGATTATTATGAATGTATATATTTATTATGATTAATTAGTGTCATAATTGTATTGCTTGATTTTTGGATCCCTTTAATTTAGGTAGCCAGGGACTACAGATGGAAAGTAGCTATTTAGATATAATCTGGTACAGAACATATCTGTTTCTGAACTTAATGTTTCTGTGCATTGTCCCATCATAGATAAACTAAATTAAATACAACTATTTAGTGAATTATTGAGGCCACAATAATTCACTAGGTGTTGTAAAATATCAAAGTACTATTGCAAAAGCGAACAGTGACCTCAAACATGACCTGTCCTCCGCCTCTGTTCTTGCTGCGCTTGACTATCAGCTGTCTTTTCTTTTTCTTGGATGTTTCTGAAACTACTAATACTACTACTACTACTACTACTACTACTACTACTATTACTATTACTACGACTAACACTGTCCCTGTGAGAGGGACAGAGGGGGGAGGTGAGTTTGGATTGGGTCAAGTTTGAGCGTGTTGAGGTTTTATTTAATCAATATGATCAATCCGGTACAAGGATAAAGGAACGTAATGATTTAGATTGACAATTGCAGTGGTTGGCGCAAGCAACCCCAACCTCAAAGGAGGGTGCCAATTCAGTAATTAAATGTTTTGTGAATGATCTAATATCCCGACATGGTTTCCCCAAAAAGATTAGGTCAAACAACGGCACCTATGTTAAGAAAACAGGTTAATCTTCTTCAGTCAAAAGATCAGCACTTCCTAGGAAGGTGGAAAGACCATGAGACCAAAATGGTAAGTTTGCAAAATGTAGAATTTGTGTGCCAGTTCCTCTGTGCAGATTTGAGGATGAAAGCAGCCACTCCAGACTCCCTTGCACTCGCTAAGAGGGGCACGGTCAAAGCCGATCCAGGACTAACACCCGATACCTGACTGGAAGGAACCGAGAGGAGAGACAACACCTTGCCAGCGATGACGAGAACGACTAAGGTTGCCAGCCAATGTGTCCACCGGGACTCCAGCAGCTGTGGAAAGAAGTGTCGGGAGTGCCGAAGCAGCGAGGAGGCCTGAAGCAAGCCGAGGGCCTGGACCAAAGCCCAACGCCCCATACTCTGCCCCAGCCTTCCCCAAAGCCCCCACAGCTCCAACTCTACCTGAGTTTTCCCCAAAGCGGCCAGTGCGCACATGCCATTGCACAGTCTGCCCAATGGACTGAACCACACCCCAAGAAGAGACAGAGACAGACTGTTTGAGTGGATCTCTTTCTTCACCAAGGCAGCCAAAAGCCCAACGAGGTGTCGGCAGGCCACCAGCCTGAGGCACCACCGAGCCATCTATACGAGCACTAATCGAACATGGACTCATACGAAATTCAGTTGTGTGTTCAAAATTAATTGGTAATTAACAATATTAGTAACTACATCCATTGCAAATGCCGGGAAAAATATTTTTGCGAATGTCTTACAGTCATAAGTCTATATACATTCATCTATTTATGTTCAATGATGTTCATGATCAAAGTATTTGTTATTCCTTTACTAAATCAAAGGGTAGGCCACTAATTGTGTTCTGTGAGATGGTTTTACTGCAGGCTGGTAATAGCGATCGCTCTGAAGGAGGGTCATAGACGGAATTTTTGCCTCGTATAAAAACATTGAGGTTTTTGCCTCTATCTGCGGTAGAGATTTATTTTAGTGGTCTATATCAGAAATTGTTTTGGTCCAGGGTCTTAAGACCCTGGAAGGCGGGTATGTAGTAGAATTTCTGACCTTTGACCTATATTGCATGTCTAATGGGAATGTACGCTCATTTGATTTCTTTCCCATTCTGTGCCAGTGGGACAAAAGTGAATGTTATGTCGTGCCAACCTGTCTACAGAATGTGTTGACTGTCTAAAGGATTCGAGTTGTTATGGAACAGATAGGAAAAACAACAAGACATTGACGCATTTAGATAACAAACAATGACGCACAAAAGACATATAAAAAATGGCAGAAGACCGGAACTCGAGAGTGATTTTGGCTTGTGTGTGTCTTGTTTGCTCCGGAGTGACATGTGGTCTGTCTGCACGGCCAACTCAATTCAACCTGCACTTCTGATAATGGGTAAATAAATTTGTTGTACTAAACTACTTTTGTTGCCTGTTTAAGCTTCGGACAATCTACTACAAAACAAAGTTGTCTTTGACAGAAAAGGCATAAAACCTTTTTTTTTTTTTACTTTATATCAACCTGAAGTTGATATAAAGATTTACTGTAAGCGTTAAATAAAAAATGATAATAATTTGACTTATTTTTTACATTTTAATGACTGAGACCCTTTATGGTCCCCGGGAGCCCTAAAGGTTAAAAAATAATAATAATCTGTATATTTTGTTAAAGTTTGAAAATGAAAACTATCAAAATGGCCCCCGCATGCTTAAATTTTTCCGTTTACGGCCCTCAGTGGAAAAAGTTTGGACACCCCTGACTTAGCGTCTCTGTCAGCCACAGACCTCCATGAGGGACTGAGCCTTCTCAGTGGCTGCTCCGCACCTCTGGACCACTTTGCCAGAGGATTTGTGGGCACCACTAACTGTGGAGTGATGAGAACTTACCATATATGGCATTAAAATGTTACTGTCGAAAATTGGTTTGACACAAACCTTATCGACTCATATCTCATTTTAAAGCCCTTGATGAGGATTTACCAAATATTGGGGTTAAAATGTTCCTGTCGAAAATCGGTTTTACACAAACCCTATTGACTTATATCTCATTTTAAAGCCCTCGATGAGAACTTACAATATATGGCATTAAAATGCTACTGTCGAAAATTGGTTTGACACAAAACTTATCGACTCATATCTCCTTTTAACAATATTAACTATATGTGTTAAACATGCTTGTATTATCTTTAAACACCTTTAACTTGTTAACAATATTAACTATATGTGTTAAACATGCTTGTATTATCTTTAAACACCTTTAACTTGTTAACAATATTAACTATATGTATTAAACATTTTTGTATTATCATTAAACACCTTTAATTTATTAACAATATTAACTATATGTGTTAAACATGCTTGCATTATCATTAAACACCTTTAACTTGTTAACAAAAACATATATTTCATAAATAAGTAAATATAGATTATATATATGAATGAGGTAGATCCCCGCGACTTGATCAATTGAAAAGTAGCTCACCTGCAGAAAAAGTGTGAGCACCCCTGCTCTACAGTATATAACAGTGATCCTCAACAGGCGGACTGCGGTCCATGCCCGGACCCAGCGACGTGTCCGTCCGGACCCAGCACGAATTATATTATTTAAAAAAAAAAAAAAAAATTTTTTTTTTTTTTAATAATTATAATTATTAGAAAAAAATATGATAATTGTATTTATCTTTGAGTTATCGCTAGCGCAAGTCAACGTTCTTTGTTGTTTTTAGTCAAATATCTCCACGTTTAGTTTACACTTCTCCTCCGTGTCTCACTCACTCCGTCTCTCTCTCTCTCGCTCTCTCAGAGAGAGTGAGACAGAGAGAGACGGAGTGAGCCAAGTGCCGCTGGCTGCAGCCCGCAGATCGAGGAGGGGCTTATTTTCCCTCAATGTGGGCGGGTCTCAACGTTGAGCCCGCGGGCTCCATCTGGTGGCGGAGATCCGGCAGCACACATTCTCAAACGTCAATAAAGCTACTTTTAACTTGTCAAATGTATTTTTTTTACCATGAAAAAACAATTTTAAAAATATATATATATATATAAACCATAGTATGAAAAAAGGTTCATGTATTTGATAGACTTAGACATTCCTACTTTTAACTTGTCAAATGTATCTGCCATCTTTTTTGTAGTTGTATTCCTTTTTTATTATCTTCATTATTTTCTGTATTGATCCTACACTATTATTGTGGTTTTTTTGTTACTTCTGATATGGCCTTGCCACGGTTTACTTGCTTATTTATTTATTTATTTTTTGTGTCTTTTTATTTTGTATTGTTTTACATCTGATCAACTTCTGTGACTTTCCTTTTCTTTTTTAAGTGTGAACGGTGGAGAGGTCCTCGAGAGGTGATCTTGGGATCACTTCCTGAGGATCCTTGATGCCGAGGAATGTTCATCCACTATGGTCTGGATAGCCTGTAGCTGATCCTGAGCCAGAGCGGGATGGATGGATATACAGGTATATATAAATATATACAATATCTGGGTATCTTTTCTAATACTGTTTATACTGTAAACCTTGAATTGTTAAAGTTTAAGTGCACCTCTCTCCTCAAGTGTGCATGTGAGTGGGTATGAGTGGATGTGCGATTGTATGAAGGTTTTGCGTGACCAAAGTATGACTGTTAAATGTGATTTTAACTGTAAAATTCAATACAAATATTTGCAAAAAAAGAAAAAAAAAAACTTGTCAAATGTATTTTTTTTACCATGAAAAAACAATTAAAAAAAATATATATATAAACCATAGTATGGAAAAAGGTTCATGTATTTGATGGACTTAGACATTCCTACTTTTAACTTGTCAAATGTATTTTTTTTACCATGAAAAAACAATTTAAAAAAATATATATATATACCATAGCATTTCCATAAGAGTATAGACACATATTATTTTGCACACTCAATTATATTAGCAAAGTCAAATAAACCAAAGACAGAAGACTTTGCATCATTGATTTTATTTTTCACCCCAGGTTAAAAATGTTTGATCTGTAAAGAAAAAAAAATGTTGTAGCCTAGCCAAATACATTCCTTAAGCTCCCATAAATGTTTAACAATGGCAAGTATCAAGGTATTTTTCTGGCCCATAACAAGCAACCCTGTTCCTTGTTTCCAGTTCTGTTGATTTTCCACGTTCTAGAAAGGAAACAGATTGCGGTTCTTGTAGGCACAATAACAATGCAAGATGTAAAACTAAGGTAATTGAAATAAGTGGAGGAATTACGCTTTAGTCTAGCAATAGTTGACTACAAGACTAATTAATCACATGACCTCTCACCTGTAGCCCTCCTTGCACTCGTCGCCGTTTTCTGTCCTGCAATCGGTCTTCTTCAGACCTTAGTGATTTAATGACAACATACATTCACTATGAAAACATTCATGTTGGTCTGTTGACCGTGAGTAAAACATTTTTTTTGTGATTTGTGATATTCAAAGCACTTACGGCATGGGGAAGTTCTGCAGGAGAGCGAGACACCACCATCTCCTAATTTGCAGCATGTTTTCCTTTGAAGAAGGAAATGCAGGAAGATGTTAATATCCATCCATCCATCCATTTTCTACCGCTTATTCCCTTCGGGGTCGCGAGGGGCGCTGGAGCCTATCTCAGCTATCGCAGGGATGTTAATATGTTGTAAAAAAAAATAACACCTTGTACACTAAGCATAATGTGTCACGATTTACACATACCTCTCTGAAATCACAATTGGCCCCCATTACAATGTACAGAGTGTACTGTAAGCCAAGAGGTACTGCTTAATATAATGTCAGGCGTATTCCCAAGGATACATTTTTTCCAATATAAATTAATGTGGTTTTAATGTAGCAAGCAAACATTTTGACAGACAACAGCAATGCTATAACATGCTGATTTGGTCTTACCATCAAAACAAACACGCCACAGTTGTTGGAGCACCCTTGCTTTGTTAGGCCCTGAGGTGTGAACAATGTATTTTAATAAAAGTATGGCAAGAAAATAGTAACAAGTTAGCAAATGCTATTATGTAATGTCTCACCTGGACATCATTCACACCAAGCTCTCTCCAGGGGCCAGAAGAGAGGCTGTGAGCAACGTGTCTGTACAAATAATAAGCGAAATAAAAGTCACTCAACTTCAATCAACTTTTGATTGAAAAGCACGCATAAACGCTTGGAACAAAGCCTGAACTGAATAAGGAAAAGGTTGGAACTTCAAATGAAAAAGTTTTCATAACACGCTTAAACAGAACTGCCCGTCTCAAAAAAGATAAATAGTTCTGTTTCCATCTGTTTAAGGAATCAAAATAGTTGGAATATGGAATGGAATATTTTAGATCAAATAAAAACAGAACCATTAATTAAAACAAACAAAGGACAAGTGGTTTAAAACAGAACTACCACTGTCCAGGAGGTGCCCTAAAAACCTGAATAGACTGGTTCTACTCTCATCTCTCCAAGACATGAGACAGCTAGTGGAAGAAAACAAAGTCTTAATACGTGTATGATTATATGAGTGACATTCATAGATAACCACAGTGGCACAATAGTTAACTTTACCAGTTGTTCCTGGCTGTCTTGGAGTTTCTGTCCCCAGTATGCAGTGTGTGCTGAAAACTTGTGGAGACTAGGGAAGTCTCCATGAGGTCTCTGCTCACTGTCATCATTTACTAGTGTAGAAAGCAACAACCGAAAAATAAAATCAAGTGTGAAATGTCACATTTCTCATTTGAATGATGTGCAAAATAGAGCCAAAACTTTTTGATTTGAAGTTCCAACCTTTTCCTTATTCAGTTCAGGCTTTGTTCCAAGCGTTTATGCGTGCTTTTCAATCAAAAGTTGATTGAAGTTGAGTGACTTTTATTTCGCTTATTATTTGTACAGACACGTTGCTCACAGCCTCTCTTCTGGCCCCTGGAGAGAGCTTGGTGTGAATGATGTCCAGGTGAGACATTACATAATAGCATTTGCTAACTTGTTACTATTTTCTTGCCATACTTTTATTAAAATACATTGTTCACACCTCAGGGCCTAACAAAGCAAGGGTGCTCCAACAACTGTGGCGTGTTTGTTTTGATGGTAAGACCAAATCAGCATGTTATAGCATTGCTGTTGTCTGTCAAAATGTTTGCTTGCTACATTAAAACCACATTAATTTGTATTGAAAAAAATGTATCCTTGGGAATACGCCTGACATTATATTAAGCAGTACCTCTTGGCTTACAGTACACTCTGTACATTGTAATGGGGGCCAATTGTGATTTCAGAGAGGTATGTGTAAATCGTGACACATTATGCTTAGTGTACAAGGTGTTATTTTTTTTACAACATATTAACATCTCTGCGATGAGGTGGCGACTTGTCCAGGGTGTACCCCGCCTTCCGCCCAATTGTAGCTGAGATAGGCTCCAGCGCCCCTCGCGACCCCGAAGGGAATAAGCGGTAGAAAATGGATGGATGGATGGATATTAACATCTTCCTGCATTTCCTTCTTCAAAGGAAAACATGCTGCAAATTAGGAGATGGTGGTGTCTCGCTCTCCTGCAGAACTTCCCCATGCCGTAAGTGCTTTGAATATCACAAATCACAAAAAAAATGTTTTACTCACGGTCAACAGACCAACATGAATGTTTTCATAGTGAATGTATGTTGTCATTAAATCACTAAGGTCTGAAGAAGACCGATTGCAGGACAGAAAACGGCGACGAGTGCAAGGAGGGCTACAGGTGAGAGGTCATGTGATTAATTAGTCTTGTAGTCAACTATTGCTAGACTAAAGCGTAATTCCTCCACTTATTTCAATTACCTTAGTTTTACATCTTGCATTGTTATTGTGCCTATAAGAACCGCAATCTGTTTCCTTTCTAGACAGTGGAAAATTAACAGAACTGGAAACAAGGAACAGGGTTGCTTGTTATGGGCCAGAAAAATACCTTGATACTTGCCATTGTTAAACATTTATGGAAGCTTAAGGAATGTATTTGGCTAGGCTACAACATTTTTTTTTTCTTTACAGATCAAACATTTTTAACCTGGGGTGAAAAATAAAATCAATGATGCAAAGTCTTCTGTCTTTGGTTTATTTGACTTGGCTAATATAATTGAGTGTGCAAAATAATATGTGTCTATACTCTTATGGAAATGCTATGGTTTATATATAATTATTATTCTTTTTTTTTCATGGTAAATGCTATGGTTTATATATATATATATATATATATATATTATTATTATTTTATTTTATTTTTTTATTTTTTTTCATGGTAAAAAAACACATTTGACAAGTTAAAAGTAGGAATGTCTAAGTCTATCAAATACATGAACCTTTTTCCATATTAAGTCATTGTGCTGTGCCGGATCTCCGCCACCAGATGGAGCCCGCGGGCTCAACGTTGAGACCCGCCCACATTGAGGGAAAATAAGCCCCTCCTCGATCTGCGGGCTGCAGCCAAGTGCCCCTGCGGGCTGCAGCCAGGGGTTACTCGCTGCAGCCAGGGGTTACTCGCTGCAGCCAGGGGTTACTCGAGTGAGAGCGAGAGAACGCCACTCTGATTGGCTGCGGAATCAGCCAATCAGAGTATGGGTTGTCATCTCTATCACAACGACGCGCTGATAGGCTGTTACCACCTGGGTCACACATCGCTCATGCCCCATGCATGGAACCTTTCGCTGCATGCACACAGTTGTCTCGCATTGCTACTTTGCTAACTGTTCACTCGTCAGTCACTGAATGTGAATCAAATCACAATGGCATGCTCCAAGTTGGCTCAGGCTGGTAGAAGAAAGGTGGACAGGGAAAACCGACGTTTCAAGGAAGAATGGACAGAGCAATATGTTTTCATCCTACCTACTGCAAGTACCAGACCAATGTGTCTAATATGCAACAGTACTGTTGCTCTGGTGAAAAGTGAAAATCTAAAACGTCACTATCTGAAAGAGCACCGCGAATTTGAAGAGACATTTCCTCATGATTCAGAGCTAAGAAAAAAAGAAATCATGAGGCTGAAAAAGTCATATGAAACATCAAGCAAGATTTTTGTTAAATCTATGACACAACAACAAATAGCAACAGAGTGCTCACTCAGAGTGGCATGGGTTTTGGGTAAACACAAGAAGCCATTCTCTGATGCAGAAATAATTAAAGAATGCTTGACTGAAGTGATGGGTGCCATGTTTGAAGGCAAAGAAAAGGAGGAAATGACAGCTAAAATAAATCAAATCCCACTCTCTGATGCCACAGCTACCAGACGTACTGAAATACTGGCTGGTGATTTGTCCAAGCAGCTTTGTGATGGAATAAAAAACGCAGAGTGCATATCCCTAGCAGTGGATGAGTCCACTGACACCACTGACAATGCTCAGTTGTTGGTGTTTGTGAGGTATTATGATGAGGAAAAGGGGGAGTTTATTGAAGATGTTTTGGGCCTGGCAATCCTCAGTGGACAAACAAGGGGAGAAGACATCTATAAAGCAATATCAGAAATGCTGAATGAAAAAGGGATAGATCTGAAGAAAGTTGTGTCCATTGCTACTGATGGAGCTCCAGCCCTGTTGGGGAGAGAGAAGGGACTGTTTCCGCGTCTGAGAGAACACCACCCTGGCCCGATATCTTATCACTGCATAATCCACCAGTCTGTCCTTTGTGTAAGTCTTGGAGAAGTGTACTCTGAAATCATGACAACAATGATGAAACTCATAAACTTCTTGAGAGCATCATCTGCACTGCAGCACCACTTTCTGCGCACATTCCTAACAGAGGTAGATGCTGCTTTTGATGATTTGCTCGTGCACAACAACGTCAGATGGCTGAGCAAAGGCAGGGTCCTGGAGCGTTTTTGGGCCATTAGAGAAGAGCTGCAAGTGTTTCTGTCCCAGCAAAATAGCAGTTCCTGGAATTTCTGCAAAATGCTGGGAAAATGGAAGCTCTGGCATTTTTGGCTGATATAACCTCCCATCTCAATGACCTAAATCTCAAGCTACAGGGGAAGAAGAACACAGTGTGTGAGCTGATGTCAGAAGTCCGTGCCTTCCGGAGGAAGCTGGAGCTTTTCAAAAGTGACATACAGGTAACTAATTTGTTATTATTATTTTCTACCACACACTATTTTCTTCCACTTGATAATTCATACCTATTTTTAAGCATTGTTCCTAATATATATTTAAACTGTGTATCTACAGGAGGAACTGTTCCACTTCCCCAAACTTCTGGAACTGACCAAAGGAGAGGGAGATCATCAGTGCCATTTGGAATTCTTGGAAAAAGTCATTGCAAATTTCAAGACTCGCTTTGATGGCTTCATTTTGGGAAAACAAGTCCTGCTGTTCATTGAAAACCCATTCCTGATCAGAAATGTGAGTGCGTTCTCTGCAGAAGCAAAACAAGTCTTCCCATGGGCCAGAGCTGCTTCACTGCAGACTGAGCTCATTGACCTCCAAGAAAGTGTCGCACTGAAAGAGGCTCAGAGTGACGCCATCACCTTCTGGTCAAAGCTGGTCATTCCTTCCAAGTTCCCTCTGCTGCATAAGATGGCCTGTCACATCCTCACAATGTTTGGCTCAACATACAGCTGTGAGTCTGCCTTCTCTACAATGAACATTGTGAAGAACAAGTACCGCAGCAGACTGACCAATGAACACCTGGATCAGTGTCTCCGCCTGGCCATCACACCTTTTGTGCCAAAGTTCAAAGTCTTGGCTTCAACCCCAAGAGCCCAATTCTCCCATTGAGCAGCTGTGTTTTACACAATGGGGATGTACTGTACCATAGTTATATTTGCACATAAATCTGTTGAGGTCATTTGTTTACCAGGGATAGGAGGGTTGTGTTTAAAATTATTTATTTTTTGTTAAAACTGAAAGTTTTATTTAAGTTCTTTTTTTCTTTTTTTTCAAAGAAAATCTTTCATGTGTTTTATTGGATATTTATTTTATTTTTGTTCATTTTAAGAATATGTTAAACTACTACCTACCTCCTGCTACTATATAAGCTTGACCGATAATAAACGGATTGAGGACCCCTGGTATATAACATGCACCACTCTGCTGTTTTTACCTACAATAAAAAAAAAACTAGTCAAAGATCATCTATACGTAAAGAGAACTTATGGATTCACTGCAGATATGCTTATCAAAGATCCTCTAGATGAGTGGTTCTCAAATTGGGGTACCTTAGACTCATATCTCATTTTAAAGCCCTTTATGAGGATTTACCAAATATTGGGGTTAAAATGTTCCTGTCGAAAATCGGTTTTACAACAAACCCTATTGACTTATATCTCGTTTTAAAGCCCTTGATGAGAACTTACAATATATGGCATTAAAATGCTACTGTCGAAAATTGGTTTGAGACAAACCTTATCGACTCATATTTTGTTTTAAGGCTCTTGATGAGAACTTACCATATATGACATTAAAATGTTACTGTCGAAAATTGGTTTGACACAAACCTTATCGACTCATATCTCATTTTAAAGCCCTTGATGAGGATTTACCAAATATTGGGGTTAAAATGTTCCTGTCGAAAATCGGTTTTACACAAACCCTATTGACTTATATCTCGTTTTAAAGCCCTTGATGAGAACTTACCGTATATGGCGTTTAAATGTCAATATACTCTCATGTGATGATGCACTAGATACACATGTTTTGTTTGATCACCCATATTTATCTTACCTACAGAGTTGCCCTCACACCAGCTTAGCAGCTTCTGTGCACGCTGTTTGACATCCACGGGAAGTTTGTCTCCGTCCATTAGTTGAGGATAAAAACAAGCGGCAAGAACCTGACATACATAAACTGAACTTAATCTACTTGAAGTTAACGCACCTTTTTAAGTAAAGCATATTTTGAAGCTTACCTGTCTGACAAAAGTGAGAGGCTTCACTCCCAAGATGTGTGGGTCACCCCAGGAGACGTCGATGACATATTTGTAGGGCTTCTCCACTCCCTGTTTCAGAAATGACACCACAGCTGTAATGCTATTCATATTTTGCAGTATGACGTCGCTTTTCTTTGACCTGTCTGAGCATCTCCTTGATGCGACACGCGTGTTCTGTCAGAGTCGTCATCTCAGTTTGCTTGAAATTCTCCTGCAGGACTGACATGTTTCTACTCTTCAGACATCAAGTGAGTCCAGCAGATCACTTTTTACTTGGAAGAGGATTTTTGGTTGAATGATCCACACACGCGTGCTTCATTAACAGACTTGGTGTGTGTAGTTTATATTCCAGAATGTTGTTCAAGTGTGACCAGCAGTGTTACTTGTTACTGCCATCAAATATTACACTTGTTAGACTCTTGAACATTATTTCACTTTGACTTTGCACCTTACTAACGTGCTTCTTTTCTTCGCAGTTCTTTGTGTTCATGTCCTTAGAAGATCTTTGATTAGCGTTTTTGGCAGCAGCTTTATACACAACAAATGGCTCCCGTTTTGTAGAAGATCTTTGATGAGCATTTTTCCTAAAAACAGTGCCGGTGGCAAAAGAGTGCCTTTGTCGCATAGATGATCTTTGACTATGTTTTTTTTTCTTTTTCTTTTACAGTAGGTCCATAAAAACAGCAGAGTGATCATGTCATGTTGAGGATCTTTGACAAACGTTTTTGGCACTAGCTTTGCAGCACTGCACTTCTGTTATCTAGAGGATCTTTGATAAGCCTATCTGCAGTCAATCTATAAGTTCTCTTTACGTATAGATGATCTTTGACTAGGTTTTTTTATTGTAGGTAAAAATAGCAGAGTGGTGCATGTTATATACTGTAGAGGATCTTTGACTAGTGTTTTTTGGAGTATGTTCCTAAAAACAGCAGCGCACTTCTGTCATTTAGAGGATCTTTGATTAGTGTTACTGTCATCAAATATTACATTTGTTAGACTTTTGTCAATTCTTTCACTTTGTCTTTGCACTTTACAAATGTGCTTCTTTTCTTCTCGGTTCTTAAAAACAGCAGAATGTTCATGTCCTTAGAAGATCTTTGATTAGCGTTTTTGGCAGCAGCTTTATACACAACAAATGGGTCCCATTATGTAGAAGACTGACTCAAGTTTTTTTTGCAGGACGAGTGTAAAAACAGCAGAGTGTCATGTCATGTTGAGGATCTTTGACTAGTGTTTTTAGCAGTAGTTTTAAAACCAACAGAGTGCTTCAGTCATTTAGATTATCTTTGACTTTACAGTTAAGTGTGCTTGTTTAGTAGTTGATCTTTGACTAAGGTTTTTCTTTGCAGTAGGTCTGTAAAAACAGCATTGCGGTCATACATGTATATTGAGAATCTTTGATAAGCATTTTTGGCAGTTGCTTTAAAAACCGCAGCGTGGTCATGTATTTAGAGAATCTTTGATAAGGATATTTGCAACCAATCTGTAAAAACAGCTGAAACAATATTAAAAAAAAGAAGGAAATAACATAATTTCGATTTGCATTCCACAATTGGGACTTTATATCTCGTAATTCTGACTTTATCTCATAATCTCGATTTTTGTATCATCATTTCGTATCTCATATTTATGATTTTTAATCTCTTAATTCGACGTTTTATCTCATAATTATGATTCATCGTATTTTTTTCCCAGTGGTGGTAACGTGTTTCCATAGAATCGACATTTTACAAGATAGAAGAAAGAAGAATAAAATAAAAAAAGAAGCATTTAGTTAACCGCTCTGCGATACAATAATAATCCTGCTGTAATGTACATTCCTATTCAACAGGGGGCAGTAATTCACATGAAATAAACAGACGAAGAAGAAGCCTGCGTTGTTTCCTGACGGAAAGAAATGTTCGACGTACTGATGCACTTCCTGTTTTGTTTTGCTACTCCTTCGTACCTGTCGGCCCGGTTCTCCTTAAAAATGGAGCCATTCGCCCGGCAACGACACAACGACGACCACCCCGCGGAGAAACGCGCTTTTCCGCGACACCGGTGGACCTTATAAACACTCCGAACCGGTGAAGCGCACTTCAATAAGGGGGCTTTCAAGCCCACACAAGCCGCGGCGACATGGCTCTCAGCTCGGGCGGCTGGGCTCCGCAGGTCCCTATTCTCGGTTCCTCCCAACCCGGTGCCTGCGAGGGGCTGGCGGCCTCGGCTTGCTGCAGCACCGTCTTAATGTCTGTTCGAGTGTCGGTGTCCCACTCCGGAATCCGTCCCTTGTGTCTCCCGGGAGCAGACAGCGAAGCTCTGCGCCTCCAGCTCAGCATGGACCCGAGCCGGGCCGGAGAGTTCCGGCTGGCCCTGAGGGACACCAGCGGGACCCGTAACGTGGTAGGTAGGCCTCTTACCGGAGAACATTTTATTGCCCTTTTAATGGACGTTACACTTGCCTCATCAATACAACCACAAAGTCATAAACGTCTTTATTCCCAACATTGTAGGAAATATTACTGTCATCATTTATATATTTCTTAAAGGCCTACTGAAATGAATTTTTTTTATTTAAACGGGGATAGCAGATCTATTCTATGTGTCATACTTGATCATTTCGCGATATTGCCATATTTTTGCTGAAAGGATTTAGTATAGAACAACGACGATAAAGATTGCAACTTTTGGTATCTGATAAAAAAAAAGGCTTGCCCCTACCGGAAGTAGCGTGACGTAGTCAGTTGAACATATACGCAAAGTTCCCTATTGTTTACAATGATGGCCGCATGAAGTGAGAGAGATTCGGACCGAGAAAGCGACAATTTCCCCATTAATTTGAGCGAGGATGAAAGATTTGTGGATGAGTAAAGTGCAAGTGAAGGACTAGTGGGGAGTTGAAGCTATTCAGATAGGGAAGATGCTGTGAGAGCCGGGGGTGACCTGATATTCAGCTGGGAATGACTACAACAGTAAATAAACACAAGACATATATATACTCTATTAGCCACAACACAACCAGGCTTATATTTAATATGCCACAAATTAATCCTGCATAAAAACACCTGCGTGTTTGTTACGCTAGCTCCTAGCTCCTCTGCTAGCTCCTAGCTCCATAGAACACGCCAATACAATTCAAACACCTGATCAACACACGCAATCACTCAGCCCAAAAGACCGTTCACCTAACCCAAGGTTCATAAAGCTTATATATTTTTAAAAAGTTACGTACGTGACGCGCACATACGGTCAAGCTATCAAATGTTTAGCAGCCAAGGCTGCATACTCACGGTACCTGATATTCAGCTGGGAATGACTACAACAGTAAATAAACACAAGACATATATATACTCTATTAGCCACAACACAACCAGGCTTATATTTAATATGCCACAAATTAATCCTGCATAAAAACACCTGCGTGTTTGTTATGCTAGCTCCTAGCTCCTATGCTAGCTCCTAGCTCCATAGAACACGCCAATACAATTCAAACACCTGATCAACACACACAATCACTCAGCCCAAAAGACCGTTCACCTAACCCAAGGTTCATAAAGCTTATATATTTTAAAAAAGTTACGTACATACGCAAAAAAAAGTTGCGCACATACGGTCAAGCGATCAAATGTTTAGAAGCCAAAGCTGCATACTCACAGTAGCACGTCTGCGTCTTTGTCATCCAAATCAAAGTAATCCTGGTAAGAGTCTGTGTTATCCCAGTTCTCTACAGGCGTCTGTGTATCGAAGTCAAAAGTCCTCCTGGTTAGAGTCTCTGTTATCCGAGTTCTTCCATCTTGACTGCATCTTTCGGGAATGTAAACAAAGAAGCGCCGGCTGTGTACTGTTGTTGCTGACTACGTTCGAAAAATACGTCCATTTCGCACCGACAACTTTCTTCTTTGCTTGCTCAGCTTCCTTCTCCATAATGCAATGAACATGGTTGCAACAGATTCACGAACACAGATGTCCAGAATACTGTGGAATTATGAAATGAAAACAGAGCTTTTTCGTATTGGCTTCAATGTGGAAGGCATACCCGTGTTCGCCGGGCTACGTCACGCGCATACGTCCTCCTCAGAGGCGTTTCGAACCGGAAGTTTAGCGGCAAATTTAAAATGTCACTTTATAAGTTAACCCGGCCGTATTGGCATGTGTTATAATGTTAAGATTTCATCATTGATATATAAACTATCAGACTGCGTGGTCGGTAGTAGTGGGTTTCAGTAGGCCTTTAACAAACGATTAACATTTTGTCTCAATCACTTTATTTTCAAGTCTGTTTGCCTTTACTAAGAGAAAAGGCATTTAATGTTATACTCATTATTTATTTCATGCAAAAATACATTGTTTGATAAGTTTATCGTAACGTAAACTAATGTTATCCTGTTAAATTGTTGCCTTTGATGTTTGGAATTTAATTATGTGTGTAACAGTATATAGTGTACTGTGTGTGCATCCATCATTTTCTACTGCTTGTCCCGTTCGGGGTTGCTGGAGCCTATCCCAGCTGTACTCGGGCTACACCCTGGACTAGTAGACATATTAAAGTTAAAGTCCCAACGATAGTCACACTAGGTGTGGTGAAATTACCCTCTGCATTTGACCCATCTCCTTGATGATCCCCTGGGAGGTGAGGGGAGCAGTGAGCAGCAGCGGTGGCCGCGCTCAGGAATAATTTTTGGTGATCTAACCCCCAATTCCAACCCTTGATGCTGAGTGCCAAACAGGGAGGCAATGGGTCCCATTTTTATAGTCTTTGGTTTGAACTCACGACCTACCGATCTCAGGGCGTGGACACTCTAACCACAAGTCCACTGAGCAGGCTTTATAATAATAATAATGAATTAGATTTAATGCAGCAATGTACAGAGACATCCGGGATGAAAACCAAGGCTTCTCGTCCAACCTAATGGAGTTTGAGAGGTGCTGCAAAGAGGAATGGGTGAAACTGCCCAAAGATGGGTGTGCCAAGCTTGTGGCATCGTATTCAAAAAGACTTGAGGCTGCCAAAGTTGCATCAACAAAGTAAAGTTAAAGTACCATTGATAGTCACACACACACTAGGTGTGGTGAAATTACTCTCTGCATTTGACCCATCCACCCCCTGGGAGGTGAGGGGAGCAGTGAGCAGCAACAGTGGCTGCGCTCGGGAATCTTTTGGTGATTTAACCCCCATTTCCAACCCTTGATGCTGAGTGCCAAGCAGGGAGGCAATGGTATTTGAGCAAATGCTGTGAATACTTGTGTAAATGTGATTTATTTTTTTTTAGAAAAAACCTTTCACACTGTCGCTCGGGGGTATTGTCTGTTGAATTTTAAGGGGAAATCATGGATTTATTCCATTTTGAAATAAGGCTGTAACATAACAAAATGTGGGAAAAGTAAAGCACTGTGAATACTTTCCAGGTGCACTGTATATAGCGCATTTCTAGACACTTTACAGTGAGAACTTAGAACCCATCATTCATTCACTCCACATTCACACATTGATGATGGTTGTGTATACATGTCTGTAGACACAACACAACAATGGCACAGTTATGTAAACATTAAGGCCTATGTTTCAAAGTTAAGGCCAGCGGGCCGGATGTTATTTGATTAGTATTAGATCCGGCCCGCAGGCCACAGCCACCTGCTGCTGTTTTGCACGCACCAACACTCCATCAGTGTTGGCACTAGGAATTTTCAAAATTGGGTCCCACGGACCCCATCAAGTCATAAAAATGGGGTCCCACAGTACGTTTTGGGGGTCCCACTTTTTTGTAACCGTTTTGAAAACAAATGATAAATGTATGCATTATCCTGTTACATCTCACATTCTATATTCTGTTCTGGAAAAAGGTTGTCATAAATTTTACTCGATTCATTAAAAAAAATAATACAAAAGAAAACATGTTTATGTAAATGTATTCAGTTATAAACATTAATTCACTTTCTTCTTTCCTTCATGGATCTAAACTTTACCGCTGCCGGTATTTTTTTCTATATTTTTGTTGTAATATTTTCAGAATGTGTTTGTTCTATTTTTTGGCCAAAGTAAGACAAAGAAAACCATTTGAAGTTGTCTTTATTTTTTAGTTTTAATGCCATGATTTTAATAGTCCGGCCCGCGTGTGCACAGATTTTCCTCCATGCGGCCTCTGAGCTAAAATGAGTTTGACACACCTGCATTAAGGGTTTCATCCCCCCCCCCCCCAAAAAAAAATATTTTTATATCTGAAGTTAAAATCGTTTTAAAAGATTGACTCATTTAAAGTGGAGAAATAATGTCTGATACTTGTACAGCGTTTATTTTTATTTTTTTTAAATCTCCCGAAAAAACCTCTAGTAGACACCGTATCTTTAATGTATTCCTGCTACTCTCTGCAGTTGAGTCACAAAAGTTATCCCATTTTTTTTCCCGGTCCACAGTTGGTAGAGTTTGACCTTCGCTCGGTTCAATACGAGGTCAAATCTCCTCGTTGCCACGAGATGCGTCTGGTGGCGCCACCTCACGACTTCATCCGCTTCACCTTCCGCTGCGACCGCGAGGCGGAGGAGTGGGCTACCGTGGTGATGTCGTCTCTGCGAGAGGCCCAGCGAGGTCAGTCAGACATTGTTGATGATGTCGTCACATGTCAGATTCTGACCACGTCATTTTGGGTTCTCAGTTGCAAACATGGCCGCCTATGACGCAGGCAGCAGGCAAACACAGATGGACGCTTCTACAGAAACGTCCTCCTTACCGCTGGCTGGTGAGTGTCTTCGAGCTGATTATCTTGTCGCCCAAACTCTGCTGATATTCTCCTCTTTGCCGCAGAGGAGCTCTGCAAGGAGCTAACAAAGGCAGTGGAAGCAGGTGATGCTCAAGCCGCCTCCCAGCATGCTTCAGCGCTCGCTCACCAGAGAGCGTCGCTCACCATCCAACTGGCGGAGACCAACTACACCGCTAGTGGAGAGATCAGGTGACACATGTCTGCAGCCTGAAATATTTGATTCTGATTTAAAATACTATCAGGTTTAAACTAAAATATCACATTTGAGCTTTATGACAAAAAGATGTCAGCTTCCTAAAAACTACTGTATGATGACACAGCTATATTATTATTAGAATTCTGCCCATCATCCACAATCTTTGTGTGAGACAAGAACATGTCCGTCCATTTTCTCTGTGTTCTAGGTAGCCGCCTCATGCTAGCATCTATTCTGCCTAAACACCCTCTAAAAAACCCCAAAATCCCTCTACAGTTTTATATACATGCTGTAAGTACAGTGTAGCCTCCATCTATCTCCGTACTTTAACATGGTTCGCCAACCAAAAAGTTTGTATAGTTAAGCAGAGAATCAATGTACACAATAATAATTGACTATAGCCTCGACAAAAGTCACTATTTTAGTAAAAAAAAGTACTTTAAAGTAGGGTTGTACGGTAGACCGGTATTAGTATAGTACCGGGATACTAATGAATCATATTCGGTACTATACTGCCTCTAAAACATTGTGTCATGCAGGCGAGCATGTTCGGCAGCGCACAATCACGGAGTACTTACAAGCGGACACAGTGTGTAGACAGAAAAGGGAGAACGGACGAATTTCGGCTTAAAAACTAACGATAAAGGTGAAGTTATAACACTGAAACGCCCTCAGGAAGAGGTGCTTTAAAACATGGCTAGCTGGTTAGCGGCTAATGTCTATCTGCAGTCAGCGGTGTTGAAACTACTCTAAAATCACTAATCCTCACCTCCATGGAGACATACCAACTACATTTATTTAAAATATAACTACTTGGTATCAGATCGATACCCAAATATGTGGTATCATCCAAAACTAATGTAAAGTATCAAACAACAAAAGAATAAGTGATTATTACATTTTAACAGAAGTGTAGATAGAACATGTTAAAAGAGAAAGTAAGCAGATATTAACAGTAAATGAACAAGTAGATTAATAATTCATTTTCTACCACTTGTCCTTAATAATGTTGACAAAGTAATAGAATGATAAATGACACAATATGTTACTGCATACGTCAGCAGACTAAATTAGGAGCCTTTGTTTGCTTACTTACTAATAAAAGACAAGTTTTCTTGTATGTTCACTATTTTATTTAAGGACTAAAATGCAATAAGAAACATATGTTTAATGTACCCTAAGATTTTTTGTTAAAATAAAGACAATAATGAAATTTTTTGTGGTCCCCTTTATTTAGAAAAGTACCGAAATACATTTTGGTTTTGGGACAACACAACTTTGAAGACACTACCGCATTTTTCGGACTATAAGTCGTTTTTTTTTCATAGTTTGGCCGGGGGTGCGACTTATACTCAGGAGCGACTTATGTGTGAAATTATTAACACATTACCGTAAAATATCAAATAATATTATTTAGCTCATTCACGTAAGAGACTAGACGTATAAGATTTCATGGGATTTAGCGATTAGGAGTGACAGATTGTTTGGTAAACGTATAGCATGTTCTATATGTTATAGTTATTTGAATGACTCTTACCATAATATGTTACGTTAACATACCAGGCATGTTCTCAGTTGGTTATTTATGCGTCATATAACGTACACTTATACAGCCTGTTGTTCACTATTTTTTATTTATTTTAAATTGCCTTTCAAATGTCTATTCTTGGTGTTGGGTTTTATCAAATGAATTTCCCCAAAAAATGTGACTTATACTCCAGTGCGACTTATATATGTTTTTTCCCCTCTTTATTATGCATTTTAGGCCGGTGCGACTTATACTCCGGAGCGACTTATACTCCGAAACATACGGTATATATGTATATATATATATATAATATATATAAATATATATATATATATTATATATATATCTCAAACCAAAATAAGGGTGGAAAAGTACAACTATCTGTTTTCATCCCAACAACATTACAGCAAGCCTAAATGTAAAAAATGCCAGAAATGTTGCTGCATGCTTTGAATAGTAAAACATCTAGTACTCCAAATTGACATCTTAAAAAAACAAAACAAATTGTTTTTTTAACGGGGCATTTTTGTCACCAGAGGCACGTGTGTGTGGCTTTGTGCTTGTCTGATGACATAGTTTGTCTTCCAGTCTGACTGTGGTGGTGGAGGACGTTTCTTCTTCCTGTTGTTTCACAGTCAAAGTCTTCCCCTACATGACAGTGGCTGCACTCAAACAACAGGTCAGGACTTTTTGATCACATCAACAAAACGCCATAAAACATTATTGTGATTATTATTACCTCCCCCAAGGTGTTTGTGGAGTACAGCTTCCATCCGCGGGTGCAGCGGTGGGTGATGGGTCAGTGCCTGTGCACGGACCACAGGTCACTGGCCTCCTATGGCGTGCAGAAGGACGGCGACACTGCCTACCTCTACCTGATCTCGGCTCGCCAGGCCCGCATCACTAGACAACTGTTCCAGCAGGACCTTGAGGGTGCTCTGGTGGCCCCGCCCTTTCCTCCCGCAAACGGGAGGGGCTACAGCACGCTGCCACCACGGCTAACCCACGGCAACCCGGGTGAGTGACACACCACAATCAGGAACATGTCCGCTTTCTACACACCAGGGATTAAACGCTTTATGGAAACTCACTCTACATTTAGTGTGAGCTAGGATGACGGGGGTAAGAAAGTAGTGGGTGAAACTGCACAACACATTTTGTTTCTGCTAGCAGCATCACATCACCCACAGACACATCACTCCAGCATGTCAATTGACAGCGCAAGAGAGTCATGTGGGAAGCCACAACTTTCACTCCCCTCACAATTTAAACATACTCTCAGTGGTGACTCTAACTAAAGCACTGTGTTTTATTGCTAAGGTCATCCAGCGTGGATGGGTACGTGATTTCAGCACATAGTAAAAGCACTCGAGCCACGGTATCAAATCCCCACCAACAAACACAACAAGTCTCACACTTTATTTAGAAGAAAGTTTCTATTCACAGATATTTAACCGCTATTAGGAGCTGATTCATTTGCTAGAAAAGTTAGCTAAACAAGTCTAGTACAGTGGAACCTTGATTTACGAACCTACTTTGTTCTTGGACATGGTTCGTAAATCGAAAAGTTTGTATAGTGAAGCATGATTCCCCATAAGAAACAATGTAAACGTGAATACAGATAAGGAGCATTATTACAATAATATTTGTATTATTATACAATACTAGGCAGCTTACAAACACACACACACTGTAGCAGCATACATAATGTTTCAGGCATCTCGCACAATCGCTTTTCTGTTCTGCAGCATGGCGTGTTGCACTCTTCTCCTCTCTGCCATTTTCATGTTCCTGCAATAAAACTAGACCAGGGGTCGGCAACCCGCGGCTCTTTGACCACTCTGATGCGGCTCAGCTGCATAACTGCCGACCGTCCCAATTTTCCCGGGAGACTTCCGGATTTCAGTGCCTCTCCCAGAAATCTCCCGGGTCAAATATGCTACGCATTTCACCCCGACAACAGTAATAAGAGCGTGCCGTGATGGCACAGCATTTAACGCACTCTGCATCCTGTACAAATGGCATTCCAACCCAGTCATATGATGTATGCAGCTTCTGCTTGCACACGTAAGTGACAGCAAGGCATACTTGGTCAACAGCCATACAGTTCACACTGACAGTGACCGTATAAAACAACGTTAACACTCTTACTAATATGTGCCACACTGTGAACCCACACCAAACAAGAATGACAAACACATTTCGGGAGAACATCTGCACCATAACACAACAGAACAAATACCCAGAATCCCATGCAGCCCTAACTCTTCCGGGCTACATTATACACCCCCGCTACCACCCAACCCTGCCCCGCCCCACCGTGCGTCGGTCGAGGTGGGCGGGGTTTGGTGGTAGCGGGTGTTATTTAATTTTAAATTTCAAAAGAGTTTTGTGGCTCCCATTGTTTTCTTTAATTTGTGAAACTGGTCAAAATGGCTCTTTGAGTGGTAAAGGTTGCCGACCCCTGAACTAGACTGACTTTAGTTCGACTTCTTTAATCTCGCTCTCAATCACACAATTATATTTTGATTCACGGACACGTGGACATTCTACCAGCGAGCACAGCAGCCGCTTATGTTCATGAAGTTCATATAAGGTTTTTTTGTATTTTTTTTAGAAAACATCTGACAAGTAGCAACATGTTTTATGTGGGGCTAATGTTGTTGTTCATTTAACACCAAAAACAAGGGATTTCACAAACGTGAGTCTAATGCTGCGCGTCAGAAGAGCATCAACATTTGCATTTGAAAACAAGGTAAATCTCCTGGAAAAATTGGTAAAAACATGGGATCAAAAACAAAAAAAATGAGCAAAACATTGGTTAGCGCTCGTGCCTCACATAGAGAAGGTCCCGGGTTCGGGGTCTTTTTTTCCCTGCGATTGCGTGGGGTTTTCCAGAGTTGTCCAGGGTGTAACCCGCCTTACGCCCCAATGCAGCTGGGATAGGCTCCAGCACCTCTGCACCCCTGAGAAGGAGAATTGGTAGAAAATATAGGGGACAAAAACAATTATTTCACGGCCTGGATTTGAGCAACATTTCTTTACATAAGTTCTCTACATCACAGTAACTTAATTGATTAATATATATATATATATATATATATATATATATATATATATATATATATATATATATATATATATATATATATATATATACGTATATATATATATATATTCAGTTTAGAGAAGATCCACCTAGCTGAGGGGACGGGCGGGATATGATATGCATTTCAAAGCATATCATATCTGTTGGAACTAAGAGTAAGCTTATCAAACATGGGCTATTTTAATCATAATTTATTCATTTTTAACAATATATCAAAACATCAAAGAAACATACAAATTGTATTAAAGGGTTAATTAACACTTAGACTTCCTTTTATTGTTATTCCAATTTAAACTTTGCAGTACAGATAAGAACAACATTTTGTTGCATTTGCTCATGGTATAGTGCACTCTTTTTTAGTGGCAGCAGTGTTGTTGATCACACTTTGTTGCCAGTGCCTCAAAGTCTAGTATCAGTTTTATTGTGGAAATTATCAAAACAGATCTTTGCTCAATTCCGTTTTAATATTTGGTGGGTCGGATTAAAGGGACCAAGTTTGCCCATCTCTGCTCTAGACAGACTTTGAGGGCAAAAATAATTTCAGTGAGTAGTAGATAGTACACAATAACAACTAATGCCTTTATTTTACTCAATTGTATGTCACGAAAGAGAATAAATGACGGGTTTAAATATTGCTATACTGCCAATAGCCCTCACTGTGAATTGAAAAATGTAGTTCATACATGTCATCGCATCGGCCGAGCTCAGCCATAGATGATGGGTATCGTTAACAATATGATTGAACAAAAACGTGGCAAAAAATGCTTTTCTGGGTGTTAAAACAGTAACATGTATACTGAACCGAAAACCGTGGTAAGATCCAAACAATGGAGTTTGTGAACCACACAGTAGATACAGTAGTATATAAAGACTCATGCAGCAATATAACTATGTTGTATCATTTATACTAATGAATACTTTTTGACATGAACTACATCATGTAACTGATCCAAAATGAGAAAGTGCCACATGAATAATTATGAATATGATTTCTGTATAAAACACATGATTGACTTGTAAACTCTTAGGTAAGGCAGCAGTGATGTCACAGGGTCTATGGATGTTTGTGTTCACTGCAATATTTATTTATCTGTCTTGCAGAAAGCGGGGCAGGCGATAAACCAGCTGACCTGCAGGTTGTTCATGACATGGGCAATCTACAGCTAGTTAACCAGCCTACTAGAACACAGGTAACCAAAAATACTAATCACCACTAAAATGAACACATTTGTAGCTGATGCTAAGCTAACCTCCATCATTGTGTGTTCCTGTAGAAGGAGTGGGCGTGTCCCTCATGCACTTTCATCAACAAGCCTTCTCGTCCCGGCTGTGAAATCTGCGCTACAGCCAAACCTGACACCATCCAGCAGGTACAAAGTCAGCAACTTCTCTCATCTAAGTTTCTGTCACTTTTAACTTTTTCTTACAGGAGAAAGTAAGGATGAAAGACCGAGGCGAGCCGGCCTTAAGCAGCAGCAGCAGCAGCAGCAACAACAACAGCAGCAGTTGACCGCCCATCAGCACCATCATCTGGTCACATACACACACTGCTGTGCTAATTCTACCATCCATGTTGTCCACTCTTACAATGATTGTCAAGTGCACTGAGAGTCCTGGCAGCTGATTGGCTGTACAAAACACTTGAAGCACTGTAGCATGATGCACACACACACACACACACACACACACACACACACACACACACACACACACACACACACACACACACACACACACACACGTGTTTGGACATTTTCATGGACGTGACAATTTATTTTCAATTCAGCCAATGTGTTCATATGAAAGAGGGCCTAATATTTATTGGAGGGGAAGTGCTGATTACGTAATAAGATATGTGCAGATATTAAATTTCCGTTGTGGGCAAAACTGTGAAGTTGGCGGTGGTCGAGAGAGAGAGAGAGAGGACGTTTACAGGGTCAAGTGCTTTTTAAAATGTATTTTTTATTGGGGTTAATTTTTTTAAATAAGACATAATTGATGTACATTTTAGTCGCTGATTTGATTTTAGTCCCTCTGAGTTGTGACAGCAATGGAATGATGTTTTCAGTACATGTAAAAAAATATGACATTAGCTGAATAAACACAATGTAACATAAACAACCTCAATGTTCAGCTTTTTAACTGACAAATACTTGCAAACATTTCAATTCACAAATTAGACAAAATGTAGAATAACTTATCAAAACTAGTATAAAACATACAGTTCTGTCAAACTGTACTTCCTACCCTCAAAATAAAAATAGTGCAGTATTTTACAAAAAAACTTCCCAACATTACCTTTGGTGTATTCATGCAAGCTAATCTTTTTATTACCAAAGTTTTGTTAGTACAACAAAAAAAAAAGGAACATTTGAAAATGTATTGATATTCATTCAATCAATCAATCAATGTTTATTTATATAGCCCTAAATCACAAGTGTCTCAAAGGGCTGTACAAGCCACAACGACATCCTCGGTACAGAGCCCACATACGGGCAAGGAAAACTCACCCCAGTGGGACGTCAATGTGAATGACTATGAGAAACCTTGGAGAGGACCGCATATGTGGGTAACCCCCATATTAAATCTGAAATAATTATAAGAACTCCATTTTTATTTATTAAAACAAATCAATTCTTTTTAAAATATAATTTATCATGAGGCAGAAACTACATATTCACTAATCTATTCGGTTATTATATTTGAACCAAATTTTAACGACTTAAATTGCAGAAAGTAAGCTTGATTTAAATTATTTTGTAATTATTGATGTAATATTTTTTTAAGCAGAAAAGTTTATTTTTTAAGACCAAATCAATGTAATTTATTTATAGCCTCATATTACTATAACCAGTCAGCAGAAAAGTAAATAAAAAAGAATTACATTTAAATAAATGTTAGAAAGCAGAAAATACTAAGTGTTTTCTACATGTTTTTTCCACTTTATTTAACTAGTGGAGACTGACTACACAGCGCCTCTGCTGGTTACAGCCAAGTAGTGCATTATTTTTCCTCCATTGCTTCAAGACTGGCTCAGTAACAGACTAAATATTTATACCCGTCCCAAATAAAAATGAATGAAAATAATTAAATACAGGCCTTATTTTCCATGCCTCCAGTGTATTGTTGATGTTGGGAGAAGAACCTGAGATCACCTCAGAGGTTGTCCTCAAGTCTACTTCCAGAAAAGAATGTTCCAGAAGAGTAGCCAGCAGGGATAGATCATCAGGGAGACCAGTGGGAAGACCAGCGAGCCGTAGAGTGAGTGGTCCAGGATGCCCTGCGAGATGACTGACAGGAAGAGCATCCAGCCGTCCTGGAAGCTAAGCGGCATCTCTTGGAGCTCCTGGAAGATGAAGACTGAAAAAAGCAGCGTGCAGGCGGGGCTTAAAAGCACCATGATGAAGGCTGTCAGCAGTCTGAGCACACAGAAGAGACAGAATGAGCTTTAAAGAAACACTTTGGATTTTTAAGTTAGTGACGCTCAAGTGTTGTACTTGGGGACGTTTGGCGTGACCACGGCGGCCACGGGCACCATCGTGAGGGCCAGAATGAAGCCGAGAGAGAAGTTGATGAGTGCAGTGCAGCCCAGCAGGACAGCCAGGTACAACAGAGCCACCAGCTTGAGGACTCTCCAACCCTGCTCTGTACCCTCACCCGACACCAACCTGATCAACACAGGAAGTGGACACCATTAGCAGGACTGAACTCTTTCAACAATGAAACAGCACTAAGAGGAGCACTGTATTGCTTTATGTTGGACTGCGGCCATCTTCCTCTCAATCAGGGCTCGAACATTTGTGGGCCATTTGCGGCCCACAGGTCTAGATTTTGTGGCCCTTGCCTGGACTCCATAGTTAAGTGTAACTGCGGCCTGCACACCATGGCCCACTAATAGTTAAATATTTCATGGCAATCTTGAATACCCTCTGACCAAAGATATTTCAGTGTTATAACTTCACCTTTATCATTAGTGCGTCCGTTCTCCCTTTTCTGTCTACACACTGTGTGTGTGTTTGTAACTACTCTGTGATTGTGTGCTACCGAACATGCACGTCTCGGGTGCGGGACCGGTACGTTTCAGAGACGGTATAGTACCGAAAATGATTCATTTGTATCGCGGTACTACCGGTATATTAATACCGGTATATTGTACAACCCTAATTTTATATATATATATATATATATATATATATATATATATATATATATATATATATATATATATATATATATATATATATATATATATATATATATATATATATATATATATATATATATATATATATTCTAATACAGTGGTTCTCAAATGGGGGTACGCGTACCCCTGGGGGTACTTAAAGGTATGCCAAGGGGTACGTGAGATTTTTTTTTAATATTCTAAAAAATAGCAACAATTCAAAAATCCTTTATAAATATAAATAAAAACCTATTTTTTTCCAAATAGTTCAAGAAAGACCACTACAAATAAGCAATATTTTGCACTGTTATACAATTAATAAATCGGAAACTGATGACATAGTGCTGTATTTTACTTCTTTATCTCTTTTTTTCAACCAAAAAGGCTTTGCTCTGATTAGGGGGTACTTGAATTTAAAAAAAATTCACAGGGGGTACATCACTGAAAAAAGGTTGAGAACCACTGTTCTAATATATATATATATATATATATATATATATATATATATATATATATATATATATATATATATATATATATATATATATATATATATATATATATATATATATTCTAATATATATATATATATTCTAATATATATGTATATACTAATATATATATATATGTGTATATTTTAATATATATATATATGTATATTCTAATATATATATATATATATTCTAATATATATGTATATTTTCTAATATATATATTCTAATATATATATATTTATATATTACAATATATATGTATGTATATTCTAATATATATATATTTATATATTCTAATATATATATATATATCATATACTATATATATTCTAATATATATACATAAATAATATATATTAGAATATATATATATATTGGCCCTGCGATGAGGTGGCAACTTGTCCAGGGTGTACCCCGCCTTCCGCCTGATTGTAGCTGAGATAGGCTCCAGCGCCCCCCGCGACCCCGAAGGGAATAAGCGGTAGAAAATGGATGGATGGATGTATATATACACACACACACACACACACACACACACATACATATATAACATCTATTTACATAACCCCGATAATCCCAAAAAAGTTAAATTTTGTCCCTTTTTGGTCTTAATTTTGTCAAAATGTTTACATTCAGTGTATTGTAAGAAGTATGAGAGCTGTGTCGTCTCATATTGTGTAGTTACCTGTGTGTGTTATGAGGCAAAGCCAGGCCTGCAGTGTAAACAGCGATGGCCGTCAGCACCACGGCTTCAGTCTCTGACACGGGGAAGTGCTCTACTGCCATCTCCTGGAAGCGGATTGGCAGTGCATAGAGTGCCACTCCTGTCAGGTGGCTGATCACCAGAGGGGTCATCACAGACAGCACACCAGGACTGGCCTGTTTATGGCGGATACATGTAAATCAAAGTAGTGCCTTTGGATGGTAAAGTACAGACTAGTGAGGGGAAAGTAACCTGCTCCACATCAGCCACGCCGTCTTCTGATGCTGGAGGCACAGCGGACAGTTGCACCCACAGATCCAAGGCCTTTGTGGTAATGGGTCAAGGACTGAAGAACACGCATGTTGTTTGTGTTGAAAGCTTGCAGAAAGGATACACGCAGCAGCAGGATGACAGCCAGCAGACCAAATGCTGGCATGTAGTAACCAATGGAGACAAAATGAGAGAGCGAAGGCAGCAAGTAGAAGAAGTATGACTGGTGCAGTCGCTCCAGCAGGTTGTTGAGCTTGCGGTACATTCCCTCCAAGAGCCTAGCACCAAGAAGAAAACACAGTGAGTCAGTCTTCAGAGATGAAGGGGAGTAAGGGATGGAATACCAAACACCTGCCGACGGTAGTGGCGTCTGTCTTGTACTGACGGAAGCTGTTGATGCCTTTGATGGTGGCGGCCTCGATGTGGTAGCGCAGGAAGAGACCGTGGTCGCCCCAGGGCCGCCCGCTGGCCTGCTTAAGCACCATCAGCATCAAAGTCTGCACGGCGTGGCTGTAGCCTGAAGCACTGTCCCAGTCGTTCCTCTGCAGCTAATACACAACATTTGACACACACAAAACATGCATTATTATAAATAATACTTCACAACCTCATTTAATTAGATCTGATAGAGACGCATATTAAACTTTTAAAAGGACAGTGTGTGCAAATCGTTTTGAGGGTGACTCAGTGGAATCAATTAGACAAAGCAAAATTATTATAATTTTTTTTTTAAATACAAAAAATATATTTTTGATTGGAAGAAACATAAAATATCCTAAAGGGGAACTACACTTTATTTTGGAATTTTGCCTATCGTTCACAATCATTATGAGAGACAAGAACACATGTCTTTTTTGGGGGGGATTTTAAAGATGATAAAAAATGCTTGGAAGATGCGGACAATTATTAACGGTTGTAGCCTTCAAAGCCCTCTAAAACAACTACAAAACTCTCCAACATTTTGTATACACACTGCAAGTCTATATATAATGTAGTAACAGCACTTTCATAACAATATGTCATATGTACAATCAATGTTCCCTCTAAGGTGCGCACCTGTGCAATTGCGCACTGCTCAAGCGTCCTTTGTGCACGGCAAATATATGCCACGCACAAAATCAAATAAAAAAATAAGCGCATAACAATTTTCGACACGACACGGACACGACAGAGAAAACAGTTTTCGTCATCATTGTTCAAATATTGTAACGTCTGTCGAGACGCTTTGAGGACATGAATTCCATCGATCACTTTACTGAGCAAAACTCTTTATTGTCGGCCATAAACACATCACCAAAACATTAGTAAAAAAAAATTATATCTAGCAAAACTGGTCATTTTCTGCAGTACAAACCAGACCATAAGCAACTTTGTTATATCAACAGCAGCCGCTCGCTCTTTCTCACTTGCGCCAACACATGCACATATGGCACTTAGCCAGTGATGCGTTTACAGCCACACAAAAAGTCGGACAACTCCAACACCACACATAAAGTGTAATTACAGGTCGTTACACTATGATTTACCAATCAAGTGTGTGCTTATTCTAGTGTCAATTATTAGAAATATTAATTTATAAATATTAATCATGAAATGCTGTTAGTATATTAAATAAATACTAATAAAAATATATTTTTTACAAACAGGAAGTTGCAGGAATGTACACATGATCCCCTGCTTACATCTCATTGTGCAACATGTGAATGTTTTAATGGGAACTAAATGCAATGTCTGAAAGGGGTACAAACTATTTCCAAAGCAGGACCTCCACCCAGACAAACAATACAAGTACACAGTTCATGAAAAACAATATTTTTTGTTATTGTCATTGTAAGTGGGCCTAAACACTTATATTAGAAAATCATCTCATGGAAATGACTGCTGTCATTTGATTATAATAATAAGAGAATGTTGTCTGTCTATCTGTGTTGGCCCTGCGATGAGGTGGGGACTTGTCCAGGGTGTACCCCGCCTTTCGCCCAAATGCAGCTGAGATAGGCTCCAGCACCCCCCGCGACCCCGAAAGGGACAAGCGGTAGAAAATGGATGGATGGATGGATGGAGATTGAACTTATTTAGTCAGGTTTGGGACAGGTGTGCTGCTGGTGTAGCCACAGTGTGCACGTCTGATGTTGCTCACATGGGCTCCACTGAATGCTCAGGGAGTTTTTGCGTTTGCTCACACACATGAAAAATTAGAGGGAACATTGTGTACAATATTTACTGTATATTGGTCATTTCAATCCTTGCCATAACCGATTCCTCTGTGCATTTATTTCCGTTTCCATAGTAGCGCACGTCTGACTTCTGGCAACAAATGTGTGTTCATACTTCCGGAAACAGGTGTGTGTGTGTCCTCTAATCATGGCAGTTTCGGTAACAAACATTGAAGACGACTATTTTTCGACAAATTAAAATTCACAACCTTATCTTTTTGAAGCTAACCATACGGAGGA
Source organism: Entelurus aequoreus (assembly GCF_033978785.1). NCBI lineage: Eukaryota > Metazoa > Chordata > Actinopteri > Syngnathiformes > Syngnathidae > Entelurus > Entelurus aequoreus. Next base: position 26,165,334 of record NC_084746.1, read on the forward strand.
TGAGCTACTGCTTATAGAAGCAAGCAAGGAAGAAGAGTGAGAAGTTGGAGCAGACGGAAGCTGAGAGAGTGAGGTGAAAGTGAATCAAGGCTGCAAAATGCCAAATTTGAAGCCAAGCTATTTCGAAATAAATGGAGTATTTAGTAAAATAGACAAGAAAAAAGCATGCCTGGCCAGCTGGACCAGAGAGACAACTGTCCATCGAGTGAGTCACACTTTATATTGATCATGATACACACAGTACAGGTGGGTACAGTACATACGCTGTCTGGCTAGTGGTGTACAAACAAATCAAATCAACTTTATTTATAAAGCACATTTAAAATTTACCACAGGGGTAGCCAAAGTGCTGTACAATGGGCAGGTTAAAAGATAATACGAGAACCGAGAACAAAACATGAAATGTGGGCTAATACTTTACAGATACTGTAATATGATTGTTCATGTTTTTCAGTCAGTACAGATTGGTGTCTTATCGCAATGTGTTGTGCATTAAAAACTCAAACGCCTTTCGTGTTGTCGTAGAAGCTAGCTTATCTCTTGCCGTAGTTAGCTTTTACGGCTAATATCGAAGCATGCCGATGTGCTACTACGCTAGAAAGAGATTTTTTTTTTTTGTTAGTTTTTTTTAACATGAAAACACATTTAAGTGATATATTGCATAAATGGATATACTGTATATAGTATATTATTTATTTACTGTTGGCTATAATAAGTTTGAAAAACAGCTCAAATATACAAATTTTCCTCATTGCTTTATTTTGGTCGCGCACGTAAACAAGTTGACACCCGCCAAAGTAAGGAGAGAAGGTTGAAGATAAAAATTTATTTTAAGCAAATTAATGCATTTCTTGTTCAAGCCAGTGCAAACTACCCTCCTCAATCATTTAACATTACTACTGACAATAATGTCTGACTTTACGCCGTGTGCGTCTTCGAACCGCTGTTTGGGTGGGTTTTGTCCGGGCACTCCAGTTTCCTCCCACATTCCAAAAATATGCATGTTAGCTTCATTTGAGACTGAAAATTGCCCATATATATGAATTAGTGTGACTGATAGTCAATCAGTGCCCTGCGATTGGCCAAGCTAATTTGCGTTAGCTTGTCTACTAGCTAGTCCATTGTAAGTTAGCAATAAGCTAATGTCATTAGAGCTCAGCCTTCATCCTGCACAATTGTATTGCTTTTTTTCAGTTTATTCCAAATTATATTATTCATATAACATTATTCCTACATGCATGTGCACTTGATATGTATATGTAATGTAATTTCTTTAGTGTGGCTAGTTTTAAAGTGACTTCATTGTGAAGAATATCAACAAAACTCCTACATTAATTTTTTTCAAATCTAATTCAAAAGGACCGTTTACATATTTGGCAAACTAAATTGCAACATTCAGGGAGGGCAGAATAAAGTGTAGCCTGTTTTATCTTTTACAATAAACAATTCAAACTGCATTTAACAAAGAGATCACAATCTACCAAGTCAAATTCCTTGTGTTAAAGCTAATTGTGATTCTGATATAGGAAAAAAAAATGCAATATTATTATGTGTTTTTAAATATACAGAAAACATTTGTTTAGCCTTTTTAAAGAAAATATATGCATCATCCATCCATCCATTTTCTTGCAAATCAAAATGAGCATGTCATATAGGATGATGTCATAATAACCACGCCCCTAGCCACGCTGCCACTATATGCGTGGCGGTGCGAATCTAGGGGAAACCCTAAAACATTTATAAATCAATCAATCAATCAATGTTTATTTATATAGCCCTAAATCACAAGTGTCTCAAAGGGCTGTACAAGCCACAACGACATCCTCGGTACAGAGCCCACATAAAAGACATTTAATGTAAATTACACATATTTAAATGAATACTATATAACATACACACAGATATTGAGTTATTTTATATATATATATATATATATATATATATATATATATATATATATATATATATATATATATATATATATATATATATATATATATATATATATATATATATATATATATATATACTGTATATAGAGAGAGAGTTTAATAGAAGAAAAATATTAAAACCAAAACCTACCGGTACTGTAGAAACTAAAAGTTCACAATTGGAAATACTGGCACCTTGGGCAAATACGCTTTACAGAGTATTCTATTTTATGATATCACAAAAATATAAAATGAAAATCATAAATAGTAATGCGGTGTCATGCGCTTACCTTTCCTTGAATGGTGCAAAGGACCCCAATTTTCTGACAGAAAGCGTAGAAGAGGTTGGTAAGGTCCAGATTGGGGAGCTGCCCGTTGAGTCCCTCCAGCACAATGTCCAAACTGGTCACCACGTCAGAGCTGAGCTCCAGAGACAGGGCTGCCTGGATGGAACCGGCCCGGCCTTGAAGTGGGGACCAGTCCATTCCTAGATGGAAGAGTAAAAAGTAAAAAAAAACACACCTCTACTACATGACGAGTGCATGAGAGGGTCACCTGTAGTGTTAGTGTGGTGGTAGCCTTCCAGCCAGGCCTGCATGCCGATCAAATCGTGTTCATTGACCAGAAAGATGATGTCCTTGGCCCAGTACACCTGGTCTATTGGAGGGAGTAGAATGAGTTGCACTGTAATGTACATTAAGCACAGTACAAAAGTCTTAGGCCACCACTGATTAGTTATAATATGCCAGGGCTGTCCAAACCTTTTACATACAAAAATTCTAATATGTGGTGGTGGCCTTGTACATTAATAATATAACCAATACAATGTAGGTCTAAACTAGGTACACATTCTGTTTGATTTAGGCACATTAGAAAGACTTTTTAAATTGGCTGCCGCTAACTGATAAATGTTTTTTTTACTGAAATGGGAGAGGCACATTAATTGTTGATTGATGCCTTCTTTTGGATGCATAAATCTTGTTTATTTATTTTTTTATTAAAATTGTTTTGGACATTATGTTTTTCCTATCCTTCAATTTTCTTTTGGTGAAAAGTTTGATTTGAAAATATGATTTTTAGGGATGTCCGATAATGGCTTTTTTGCCAATATCCAATATTCCGATATTGTCCAACTCTTAATTACAGATACAGATATCAACCGATACCGATATATACAGTCGTGGAATTAACACATTATTATGTCTAATTTGGACAACCAGGTAAAATAAAATAAGATAAATGCATTAAAATCATTTTCTTGAATAAAAAAGAAAGTAAAACAATATAAAAACAGTTACATAGAAACTAGTATTTAATGAAAATAAGTAAAATTAACTGTTAAAGGTTAGTACTATTAGTGGACCAGCACAATCATGTGTGCTTACGGACTGTATCCCTTGCAGACTGTATTGATATATATTGATATATAATGTAGGAACCAGAATATTAATAACAGAAAGAAACATTCCTTTTGTGTGAATGAGGGGAGGGAGGTTTTTTCGGTTGGTGCACTAATTGTAAGTGTATCTTGTGTTTTTTATGTTGATTTAATTTTTTTTAATTTATTTTTTTAAATATATATATATATATATATATATATATATATATATATATATATATATATTGGGTTTTTTTTGTTGTTGTTGTTGTTGTTTTTTAAAGATACCGATAATAAAAAAAACGATACCGATAATTTCCGATATTACATTTTAAAGCATTTATTGGCCGATAATATCGCAGGCCGATATTATCGGACATCTCTAATGATTTTAACAAACAGCTACTACAGAGACTTACACTTTAATACAATGTTTCAAATGATATTTATACACCTCCAAAAACTTACTTCTGAAGTACTGTGCCAAAACGAGCAGCAGCCCTACAGCCTGGTTGTTGGCGTAGCCTGGGCTGCAGGGAGCTGTCAGCACCAGGGCTTCGGTCCGTGGTGCTCGAGGTGCCCGAAGGATGCCGTACACGTTTGTGCCTTTCACCATCTTGACGGGAAGGATGGACAAAGGCCGACTCAGGACAAACAGCAGTTATGCAAAAGATGAGCAGGAAAAGTTGAATTACAAATCGCTCTTTGTTTTCATCCGGGAATGGGAGAGTGCGAGAAAATGTCTGTGTGAAGACTTCCAGGCCTCGATCCTGCATGGTCTTCACCAGCCAGTTCACAGGCATCCCACTGCACACAAATACATTCCAGTAGTTAGTCACCATAGCACCAAAAATCGGTGCGTTGGTGCATCTTACTCTTGTTTTTTCTTATGTGCCGCAAACTCCCTTGCCGTGACCAGAGCCCTCTCTCCGGCTGGGAAGTGCTCCTCCACCATGGTGGAACCCATGGCATTCTCTGACATGTAGGTGCGCAGGGTGAAGGGCTCGAATGCTAAACCCATGAACCAAGCGACACCGGCCAAGTAGCACACAAGACTGGAAGATGAGAGAGGGGTAAAAAATGAGCAAATGTAATTGTGGACATTCGATGTTTTATAGAGACCATAAACACACCAGATTGGAGCATTGAGGCGTGTGAGCAGGCGAATCACTGCCTGTCTTCTGTTGGGATCAGATAAAAGCCCCATCTTGTTAATTTTCGATGAATTCTTGCTCTCCAAGTCCTGCAGAGAGACAAATGCATAGCTTAAATATTGGATATCCACATTTTATCTACAGCATGTTTGATTGGTTTGGGTATGTACTAGCAATTAATGCCGCTGTTGACAGCTGAGTTAGCCATTAGCCATATAACTAGCTTCAATACATCTTTAAAGCGCTAACACAAAACGACTGTAAATAGTTACAGAATATGTGTTGTTTAAAAATAACGTATACAGACGTACCTTTTCCAAATCTAAATGGCGACCAGAGCGAAGGAAATATTGCCATTAATTCATTGAAGCCGCACCTTGATGTTGTTCCTTGTTTCCACCGGAAACATTAAATGGCGGACGTACTTCCGTTTTACATGTCGAGCATGAACTTCCGGAATTCTCGCCGACACAGAAACTTCCGGTTATGTTGAAAACAAATACTAAGTCTATAAAAATAAGATTACTATTGGTTTTCAAAAAGTAAAAACATATTTACATTTGCATTAAAGAAAATACGGATATGGAGTGTTGCAACCCATCAAAGAACCGAGGCTATACTATATTGGTTTTACATGAATAGCAAACATATGTATATATTTTTATAGTATACAAAACAAGATTTTATAGATTTATTTAAAAAATTTTTAAAGCTTAGTGTTGTTTATCAAACCAAAAATACTATTTCAATAAAAAAACTTATTGGCAGTGACGGGCAAGCTACTTGGAAAATGTAGTAAGCTAAAGTTAAAGTTAAAGTACCAGTGATTGTCTCACACACACACTAGGTGTGGTGACATTTGTCCTCTGCATTTGACCCATCCCCTTGTTCACCCCCTGAGAGGTGAGGGGAGCAGTGGGCAGCAGCAGTGCCGCGCCCGGGAATCATTTTTGGTGATTTAACTCCCAATTCCAACACTTGATGCTGAGTGCCAAGCAAGGAGGTAATGGGTCCCATTTTTATAGTCTTTGGTATGACTCGCTCGATAAGCTACAAGTTACTCTTGATCAAATGTAGCTAAGCTACAGGGGAAGCTATGCTATTTATATCTATGGGCCCACATGTCCAATATCAATTTTAACATAACTGAGTGTTCAAATGTGCCCAATAAGGGTCCATTTCTATTACCTAGGTCACCCTAAAACTACCTCAAGGGGTCCCCTCAATCCACTGTATGTATTTATTTAGTTTGTCTTTCCTTGGGCCCACCCCTATACTGTTATTCATTTTCTCTGCCTACAGTAAAGAAAACAGGATCTGATAAAAATATAAGCAATTTCATGATTCTGATGAGAGACCTTAACTTCTTGCAAAATAACCCGATATAGAAGGAATTTTAAACCTTTTGTTATGTCACAAGGAAAAGGAAAAATTTTGGAAAACATGTTTAATCATTGTAGCTCACATATACACAATATTGTACAAATTGTATTTTGACATAAATTGATCAACAAGTTGAACTATATTTGTGATATTTGCGATATCAATGAGACTTCTTGGAGGTGTTGACGCACCACCTGGTCCAGCACCTTGCTCATGCCTTTGCAAGCCGTCATGGCGGTATCGATCATGGTTTCCAAGTGGTCCTGATGCAGTCGGGCGTCCATTTGCAGTAGAGCAATCTGCCCGCTTCGGGGCAGCAGCGCCAAAGCCAGAGAGCTAACCCCACCGCTTTCCTCGGCGTAGCAAAGATCTGCAAGGGGCGTTTCGTCTACAAAGCCGACGGTGCAAGCACATACGTAGTCCAACATGGGGATGCCGGCGTCGATGATGGCAAGGGTGGCGGCGTTGACGCAGACGCTGTAGTTTCCTCCATCTGACTGTAGAATCTGAATCAAGACGAAAATATAATTTTACTATAAAAGCAATAAGACCACGGCAGTTCGAGGGTTCTTACCTTTACATAAATGTCTATTTGGGAGCGTGGGTAGAGCTGGGTCAGCACAGCGGCTTCGAAGGTCTGCTTGAGGTGAAGACTCATCTCGGTGGACTTGCGATCGCCATGTGGCCTCCTCTTCCTCTCCGACGTGCTGAAGGTGGCCATGCTGTACTGGCAATTGATGACAGCCCGATCGTGAAGGGTCCGACTGCGGGAGCCTCGCATCTAAAGGGCAACATGGTCAGTTTAACCCTTGTGTAAGTTTAAGATTGACTATACTATACATCAGGGGTGGGCAATTATTTTTTACCGGGGGCCGCATGAGCAACCCAAGCACTGCTGGAGGGCCACACCGACAATATTTCAATTAAATTTTGCTCAAATTATTTTTGATATACCGTAAGATAACTAATAATAATAATAATATTTTAATTTAACCTAACTTATCTTTATACAAAAGCAGATGGCTTATAATGGTTTTATTTTTAACACTTTCTTACACAACACTTCCTGATGTATAATACAATGCAAAAACTTCAATTTCTGTCACTTTATCCTGCATCCTCTTTGTTGTGAACGTAGCACGCCTGTAAGATGATTGGCGAAGAAGGAGGAAGCGTTGCTGTTGCGGAAATGAGCAGTGAGGATAGACGTGCGTGTGGAACGAACGAGATAAGTTGAGCTGTGTTAGTATAGGTTGCTCAATAAAAGTTTAAAAAGAGCGTCAGACTTGGTGTGCACTTCTTCTGGACGCTACAATTGATGTCAGAAGTGGGATGAAATGCCTCCCAGTTCGCCTTGCCATCAAACCTGGGAGTCTTCATTGAGGGTGGAATTCCCCCATGCCAAGCAGCGTGCGCTGCACCTGTAGACGCTGCCTCTCTCCTTCCTCCCTTTCTTTCTCTCTTTGCGACGAGCTTCTCACGTCCGGGATACACACAGACATCTGCAGTGCTGCCGGCACCTTAAGTCCCCACTCAATGTCCTTTCCCTCCTGTTCCATCTTGAGAAAGTCGCCAGGAAACATTGTGGCACGTACCTCCCGATGACGTAGCAGGCTGAGCACACAACCAGTGCAGTATGCGCACACAATTAAGCAGCGCAATATGCACAAAGTTTTACTTCTGATACCAAATGTAGCGTCCAGAAGAAGTGCACACCAAGTCTGACGCTCTTTTTAAACTTTTATTGAGCAACCTATACTAACACAGCTCAACTTATATCTCGTTCCTTCCACACGCACGTCCATCCTCACTCCTCATTTCCGCAACTCAAAATCACAACATCAACTTCAGCAGGTCGTTACACTATATTCTTTAAACACAGCAACCTGTGCAGTCCATGTCTTGTTGAAAACACGCCATTCGTCATCAACTTTTCTTTTTTTAGCGTCTCGGGGATAACCGGGCATCACTTGTCGCTGTGCACCTTCACTCACAGGACATACGCCCATAAATAACACTTTTCAAAATAAAGGCAGCACAGTTGTATTGCACGCACGACATAGATGTTTTTTTAAATGTATTTTGTAATTTGTGATTGCCGCTGCGCCACGAGCATACGTCCACACGGAAGTACTACAAATAACGCTTTTCAAAACAAAAGCAGCACCGTTGTATTGCACACTCGAAATAGATACTTTTTAAAATGTATTTTGTCATTTATGATTGGCCTCACGCGGGCCGGACAGGGATGTACAAAGGGCCGGATGCGGCCCACGGGCCACAGAATGCCCAGGTCTGCTATACATAGTGATATGACTATACATAATTACTCTTAGGATCCGAAAAGGACACACTCAAAAAAGTGTTACAAGTCAGCAACAGTTGGGGATTTTTTAACTTTAAAACACACTTAAAACCTTCATCTCCATCTATTGATTTAAAATGTTTGTCAATAATAACTTTTTTATAACGGTAAAATGCAAACTACGCAATATTTCAAAAAAAAAAAAAAAAATTGCATAGTACAATATTTGAGGTTGGGTAATTACAGCCTTGAATAGGTGTGGTTAGAGTGTCCGCCCTGAGACTGGAAGGTCGTGAGTTCAAACCCTGGCCGAGTCACACCAAATATTAAAAATGGGACCCATTGCCTCCCTGCTTGGCACCCAGCATCAAGGGTTGGAATTGGGGGTTAAATCACCAAATAATTCCCCGAGCGTGAGTTCAATCTCGGGCTCGGGATCTTTCTGTGTGGAGTTTGCACGTTCTCCCCGTGACTGCGTGGGTTCCCTCCGGGTATTCCGGCTTCCTCCCACCTCCAAAAACATGCACCAGGTGATGGGTTGATTGGCAACACTAAATTGGCCCTAGTGTGAATGTGAGTGTGAATGTTGTCTGTCTATCTGTGTTGGCCCTGTGATGAGGTGGCGACTTGTCCAGGGTGTACCCCGCCTTCTGCCCGAATGCAGCTGAGATAGGCTCCAGCACCCCCCGCGACCCCGAAAGGGACAAGCGGTAGAAAACGGATGGATGGTCGGATATATATATATATATATATATATATATATATATATATATATATATATATATATATATATACACACACATACATACATATATACAGTATATGTATATACACAATATATATATATATATACACACAATATATATTTATATATACACACACACAAATATATGTATATATATATATATATATACACACACAATATATATTTATATACACACACACAAATATATATATATATATATATATATATATACACACACACACAATATATATTTATATACACACACATACATACATACATACATACATACATATATATATATATATACACACACACATACACACACACATTTATATACATATTTACACACATACAGTATATACGCAAGACAAACATTCACACACTAGGGCCAATTTAGTGCATGACTTTGGAGGAGAGTGTAATGATACTTCAAATGTGTTCACAATTTGATAACACTTTAAATTACATACATTAAACACCAGATCTATTTAGCCACAACTTAAAGGTACGTGACAATCGGCCGCTAACCTACTTATCTCCATTGCAGCGGCGGCTTGTGAGCGCCCACTTTGAGGTGGTTTGCGATATGCGTCGTCGTTTTCTCTGTGTGGGGTTAATTATGTGCCAATCGGCAGGCACATAGGTTGATGACGTAGTTCACATATCCCAGAAGTGCCTTGGGTCGAAATGAAGGTGATGAAAAAATCACTATGCTAAAATTTTACGTCACAAGACCGCAAAGAAATATACACGAAGATAAGTCAATATCTCTTTAGACTTAGACTTCCTTTTAGTATTTACTTATTAATACTAGTGTTTTACACACATATAAATATCTATACACACACACATACATATATATATATATACATATACAGACATATATATATATCTGTCTTTAAAATCCTGAAATATGAAGTCAACCTGTAAATTCCATCATGGTTTTTGAATGTCCTATCGAGGCGTGATGCTTGCTGCTGTCATTTAATTATGAAAAACACTCCACTATGGTCAGATAGTAACAGAGTGTAATGCACAATAATTTGCTCTAAATAGCAGTTGGTCATGTTTTTAAAAATAATACATTCCAGGAAATACTGACGTTAAGAGCTTTTTTTCTGGTAAATGACACGGTGCTACTTAATTCAATTAAAGTAAAAAAATATCACATCTTTTTTCATGAAGTGATTTCCTTCGGGTTACTCAACTAATCCATTTACTTTTCATTGCATGCATTTATGACAAATAAGGGAGCTATGATGTTTTGAAGTTCACTTTCCACTTTTGTTGGCATCAAGTACATTACAAATTTGGTGCGAGGTTAGCATTTAGCTAACTTCCAGTGCTACTTACTTCATGTGGACCGTACACAACAGCCAAAGCTTTGGTGTTTCCCTGCTCTATGTACGCGGAACCATCGGCCTGGGCGAAAACACCCATGCGGGCCTGAACCTTACGGAGTTCAGGGGCTTTTCTTCCATCCAGGCGGTAACCTTGGTCAGACAGAAGCTCCAAACCCGCCATGTTTGTACTGAATCAGGTAGCTAAAAGAACACACGTGCATGTGTATAGTACTACATTACCCACAATCCCTTTCCTGAGAGAGCTACGGAAAGTAAAAATGGTCAAAATAGTACTGCAGCGATACTACAATTTGCAACCAGACAAAAACAGGAGCTAGCGGTAGAAAATGGATGTGTAGATGGGTTATCAAAACATAAAGGGTTATCCCTCAAAATATTGTAAATACAGCATATCATATTATTCATAACGATGACTACCGATCTCCACAACATCCTGGGCTTTTGATGGATGGAAGTAAGCTGTGGAGTCCCCCAAGGCAGTATATTAGGGCCTTTAATGTTCCTAATATACATAAACGGAATGTCATCAGCATGCGACTGTGAATTGTTCTTGTTTGCGGATGACTCAGCCCTGCTGGTATCCAGCAAGGACAAGTCACAAGTGGAGAAAATCCTCAGTGCTGAGCTCTGCAGAATTTGCACCTGCAAGCTATCCATACACTTGGATAAAACGGAATCCATCCTAATTGGGTCCCACATCAACCTTAAGAAAGTCAGTGACTTCACTATAAAAGTGGGTGACATTGTTACATTCTAGAGGCAATCTTTCCTGTGATAAAATGGCAACCAAGGTAATCAAAAAGGTTAACCAACGAACGAGATTTCTCTACAGAATCTCCTCTCTGGTCAACAAAAGCACCATGAAGATTCTAGCGGGAACTCTCATTCAACCCTTTTTCGATTACGCATGCACCTCCTGGTACCCTAGCTAGCACCTCCAAAACCCTCAAATCTAGACTCCAAACATCCCAGGACAAGCTAGTCAGATTACTTCTAGACCTCCACCCCAGATCACACCTCACTCCTACCCACTTCTCCAAAGTGGGCTGGCTCAGGGTGGAGGACAGAGTAAAACAACTTGCACTGAGCTTAGTCTATAAAATCCGCTACACCTCCCTGGTACCGAAGTACATGTCAAACTAAAAGTAAACTTAACTAAACTAAACTTAACTAAACTAAACTTAACGTAAATGACCGCCATAACCACAACACCAGGGGAGCTCCACTAACCACGTTAAACCCAGATTTCGATCTAACAAAGGTCTTAACTCATTCTCTTTCTATGCCACATCATTATGGAATGCACTCCCTACAGGTGTAAAAGAAAGGGCATCTCTATCCTCCTTCAAAACCGCACTAAAAGTACACCTCCAGGCAACTTCAACCCTAAACTAACACCCTCCCTTCCACATCCTACCTCCCCGGATTGTAAATAATCAAATGTAGATACTTATTCTTATGCTTTCTGATCTCTCTCTCTCTCTATGTCCACTACTTGCTGTACATATCCTACCAAGTCAGTCCTACACTGTTCCAATGTCCATTTCTCTGAGATGCAATTGTTGATGACTGAAGTGTTGATATTAATCAAACCTACCCCCCCTCCACATCCCACACCCCGGATTGTAAATAATGTAAATAATTCAATGTATATACTCTGATGATTATCTTGTGTGATGACTGTATTATGATGATAGTATATATCTGTATCATGAATCAATTTAAGTGGACCCCGACTTAAACAAGTTGAAAAACTTATTCGGGTGTTACCATTTAGTGGTCAATTGTACGGAATATGTACTGCACTGTGCAATCTACTAATAAAAGTTTCAATCAATCAATCAATGGACACGATATTAGAGATATCAAACTTTCAAAGTCTAAAATTAGGCAAATCTTTACTAATGTTTGTTTTCCTTACAGGTCAGATCATAAGTCCATTTCCCAGTTATTTTCTCTGAAACAAAAACAAAACATCGTAAAATTACCTGAAACGTCCCAATCATCCAGGGGCAAAATAAAAATAATTCTAAGGTTTTTTTCAGTTTATTCCTCAAATTAATTTTAAAGATGTCGTTTTGCGATTGTGGACAACCGTTGTGTGATGGGGACGTAGAATCAACAGTACATTTATTTCATTAATGTATGTACAGTAAAACTGTGGAATTGCGTACGTTATTGGCTTTTCTCTAATATTCCAAACGTGCAAATGTTCTCTGAAATTTATATTGTTATTGGGATTCAATGAAAAGAAAGTATATGAAAATGTTTTAAACACAATAATTGTCATGGGTATTTTTTTATTCACAAATGTAGGCTCCGGCCATGGATGGGTAATGGACTGTAGAACTTTACCATGCAGTTGGCCAGCTAACCTTTTAGACAACCCCTCATTTGTATCTATATATGTATATACATACATACATATATACATACATAAACATATATACATGTGTGTATATATATATATTAGCTTTATTATTGTGTATTATACCTGTTCAGTAATATTTTTTTCCTTGAAATTGATGCCATAGTTGTTGTAAATGTTCTATATAACAAAATATGATACATCTTCGAAGTAATACAGCAATACAGTAACACGATTCTGCGTCCATCATATAATTGCCAGTAATTAACATATTTACTGTTACATAGTTATGTTGCTTTCTTTTGTCAATTTACTATCAATATAGTTAAAATCAATTGCAAAAATGATCACAAAACACTTTTAAAAATAAAATTTATTAGCATCTCTATAACGTGTATAAATAAAACATATATGAAACAATGCATATACGTATTATGTAATGAGCTGAACAATAACAGGGTTACATGGTGATACAAGGGAGCAGTTCTTTACTTTAGCCAGTGTATTTGTGAGAAAAATTGTACCTTGATAATCAAGTCATCAAATATGCACACATATAAGTTGCAATCTACATTCCTCAAAAGAAACAAGTAAAACAAACACAATCATTCCCTGGCGGCAAGAAAAAAAACCCTGGAGTTTTATGTTCTGTTTAATGAATTCTCAAAATCAATAATTGATAGATTCTTTAGTGACTTTTTTTTTTGTGGTTTCACGAACCGTGCTGAGAGTCAAAGTACTGACTTTTCTCACTTTTACTCTCAGGACGATTTTCTTTTCACTTCATTTTAAATTTACAGAAGTCACATTGTATTGTAACAACAGGTCTTTATGAACAGACCTGAAATCTAGGGGGAAAATATGACTAATATCGCAGACACAGTGACAAAAAAAAAAAGAGTGACACATGTAACTAACAGACCCCAAAAGGATCAAAAAAGTAATTTTACATTTTACTAATAATGTAACAAGATTGGTTATTCTCAGCGATGGCTTGCTGTACGCCTGGGTCGAAATAACGAGGAGGATCAACACTTTCGCTGGGCTCTAAGGCAAAAGCAAAGAAAGGAAGAAGGAACCTCTCCTTCGTCTTCTTATGTCACCCAGTTTTGCTATTCAGTCATGCTCTAAAAACACTCAAGAGTGTTCAAACGTCTTACAAAACGGACAGATATGCACACACGAGACGAGAAGCTACCGGCCATGAACGCAAGAGGAGCCCATGTAACATGGAAGTCGAACCATTGCAAACAAGCTGCCTTGTTGCACTTGTCTTACTTTGTCCTTCATGATTTAAAAAGAGCAGGACAACATCCAAGACCTTCAAAAGTACAAATTAAAAAGTGGGTAGGTAAAAAAACAAAAACAAAGTGGTGGTCTGCATTAATATGCAGGTGTAGGTGACAGTGCGAGGTTATCGGCACCCAAGGATCATGGCAACCTCATTGAGCTGTGTGAGGGATTGTGTCATAGACCTGGGAAAAGTAAAGGAGTAGAAGGTAGGAGGGGGAAAACATGGTCTCTGCTCCATTCCAAGTCTATAGAAGAGTGCAAAGATCCCCTTATATTATCCCATGACATAACTGTCTGTCTTAAAATTCCGCAAACTCCTTTACGCATTTTTCCGTTACGGAAACGCGGATGTCCTCCTCGTCGTAGTCGTCGAAGTTGCTGGTGTCGCCAGGGCCTCTGCACTTTGGTATGAACGGGGCCTCTACCTGCCGGGGCAAACAAAGTTCAAGTAAGCCTCTCCAAATTAAGAATCTGATTAAATGTTGAAGACAGTGACTGTAAACATCACGAGTAACTGTCGGTAATAATTAATAAACATGCATCAACATAGCTTGGCATTTAACCAGCGAGTGTGATTTAGCATCTCGCACCCGTGTGGAAAGCTTTTGGTGTGATATTTTTCCTGTCAGTCCAGGTCGCTGAGCTTGGTATTTGGCAAATAAAGTACACCCAGGGAAAAGAATGTGGAGGCACAAACACACATGACATTAATGCAGTTTGTAAAGCAAAGCTCTTGATGTTTCTCAAACCCTTTACAGTAATAAAGCAGATTAATACCTCAAATGCTCCAATTAACGACTATTTAACCACAGAGGCTTTACAAAGCTCATAACCACAAGGGTCTCCCAATGACTGCCGGGTCAAAAAACTGTCATTAATGGCTAGAGGTGGGGAAAAAGAATAAATTCTCCGATGCATCACGATTAGTATGTGAGCTATGTTGAATTGATGGAAAAATATCCAAATTATTATTATTTACCTACCGTATTTACCGGACTATAAGCAGTAACTTTTTTTCCCAGGCTTTGAACCCTGTGGCTATGCTATGCTAACACGTGTGAAAGTGTCTGTGTTAGTATCATTAACTTGTTTCAGTTTCGTAAATTCCACAAAACGTCACCGTCACGTCATAACCGTGATAATTTTGGTCACAATAACCATGATAAGCAATTTTCATACTGTGACATTCCTAATATATATATATATATATATATATATATATATATATATATATATATATATATATATATATATATACACACACACACATACATATAATTTATTTATATACATACATATACATACTTTATAGACATATATTTAATTTATATATATATATATATATATATATATATATATATATATATATATATATATATATATATATATATATATATATATATATATAGTCATATTCATATATACACATACATCAGGCATGTGATTTGACCACAATGAAAAAGACTGAAAAAATTTCCGGGGGTCTGGGGTACGAAGGCCCCCAGCCAGGTCCAGGGCGGTGCCCTGGTGGGGGGACAAGGGGGGCAACGGCCCCCGAAGCTCCTGGTTTTTCACCAATTTAACATGCTAAAATTAACAAAGACAGCACCATTTGAAGAAAATATTTTAGTGTTTAAAGACATGAAAACATCATTAATAGAACATACATAACCCAATTATAATAATGAATCACTGTATATGGTTCAGTCCCAACAGTATTTAGTCACAAATATTTACATCTTGTGTTCATTTCACATCCACAGGTGTCACATTGATCAGTGATATTATCTACAGTTTATTTACAGTATTACCACATTACTTCAGTTCACTTAACACATTAGCTTTCTCTGAGAGCCCAGCCCTAACATGAGCTTTCCTTGCAAATTTCTGAGCAGCCTGCATTTTCCTTTTGGTCTCTGCTTTTGTAGCTTCTTTTTTGGATTTTTGGATAAATATAACAAAATACCAAATGTAAACATTTCATTCTTTTTGCCAAAATAGGATATACATTTATGAAAATAATTAAACATGTTTAGTATTGTTTACTCATATTTGAAAATAGGAAATAATAATAATGTGAGGACACTGACATATTGCGTGAAACAAGTGTGAAAATATTACCTTCAAGATTGTTACACCACTGACAATAGTTTCAAGAGACTACATAAGAACTTAATATTACAAAATAGTATTATATGCAAGTTTATTTCAAATAAATTGTTAACTGGATTCAATAATGCGACTCTTTGAATTTCTGTAATTTCATAATATATTTTCACGTGGCTTTTTATTTTTAGAAAAACCCATTTATATTTCGTAAAGCAATAATTGGTTAATATTTAAAACAAACATGCGTATTTCGCAAGCAAATATTTTATAGCTTACCTCATTATTAACAACCCTGTCTGCAACTGAAGTGGGTTGTGGGTGGATCTTTCCTCTCGATGTCACTTTCGGTTGACATCCAAAAGTACCAGCTAGTGAAAAGTTTGTTTTCCTTGCTTCAAGTTGTTTCATATGTTTTTGGCGTTTCGCATGTACTTCCAAAGCCTTGAAACCTCGTGATCCATAGTCAATATTATCATGACACCACATGCACCAAACCTTTCCGGAACGATCGATTTTCCGAATAAAATCACCGAACAAAGTCGTAACTTCCTTCTTCCCAACAGTATCAGTGATTTCCCTTTCCATCCAGTCCCATCGAAACTTATTTTTGACATGTTTATCAATTTATTTTACTCGTAAAGCGTCCTTTCTCTCGAGAACCGACATTGTTTACATATGGAAAATGGCGGTTATGAATGATGACGTTAATTAACGTCATCATTCATAACAGATGTCCTGATTGGTCACAAGGAACATATCGACCAATCAACTACGGCGTAATATAAACTACGTCTCGAATCTTGATTTAGGGTCGGAAAAAAAACCGGAAAAACGGAAGATTTTTTTTTTTCCCCCCGAGATTAAAAAAGACGGAATTACGACTTTAGACGGAAAAATCACATGCCTGATACATATATGTACACATGTACAAAACCTAAAACCAGTGAAGTTGGCACGTTGTGTAATTTGTAAATAAAGACAGAATACATCCAGCCATCCATTTTCTACCGCTTATTCCCTAATGATTTGCAAATACGTTTCAACCTATATTCAATTGAATGACTGCAAAAGACAAAATATTTAATGTTTGACTACAGAAACTTATTTTTTTTTGCAAATAATCATTATCTTAGAATTTAATGGCAGCAACACATTGCAAAAAAGTTGGCACAGGGGCATTTTTACCACTGTGTTACATGGCCTTGCCTTTTAACAACACTCACTAAACATTTGGGAACTGAAGAGATACATTTTTGAAGCTTTTCAGGTGGAATTATTTCCCATTCTTGCTTGATGTACAGCTTTAGTTGTTCAACAGTCCGGGGTCTCCGTTGTGGTATTGTAGGCTTCATATTGTGCCACATATTTTTAAATGGGAGACAGGTCTGGACTACAGGCAGGCCAGTCTAGTACCCACATTCTTTTACTATGAAGACATGCTGTTGTAACACGTGGCTTGGCATTGTCTTGCTGAAATAAGCAGGGGCGTCAATGATAACGTTGCTTGGATGGCAACATATGTTGCTTCAAAACCTGTATGTACCTTTCAGCATTAATGGCGCCTTCACAGATGTGTAAATTACCCATGCCTTGGGCACTAATACACCCCCATACCATCACAGATTATGGCTTTTGACCTTTTGCGCCTATAACGGATGGTTCTACCAAAGACTATAAAAATGGGACCCATTACCTCCCTGCTTGGCACTCAGCATTAAGGGTTGGAATTGGGGGTTGAATCACCAAAAATGATTCCCGGGCGCGGACACCCGCTCCCCTCACCTCCCAGGGGGTGAGGGGGATGGTTCAAATGCAGATGATAATCTCATCACACCTAGTGTGTGTGTGACAATCATTGGTACTTTTTATTTTCCCCTTTGTTCTGGAGGACACAACATTCTCAGTTTTCAAAAACAATTTGAAATGTAGACTCATGAGACCACAGAACACTTTTCCACTTTGCATCAGTCCATCTTAGATGAGCTCGAGCTCAGCAAAGCCGGTGGCGTTTCTGGGTGTTGTTGATAAATGGCTTTCGCTTTGCATAGTAGAGTTTTAACTTGCACTTACAGATGTAGCGACGAACTGTAGTTAATGACAGTGGTTTTCTGAAATGTTCCTGAGCCAATGTGGTGATATCCTTTACACACTGATGTCGCTTTTTGATGCAGTACCGCCTGACGGATAGTAGAGTTTTAACTTGCACTTATAGATTGTATAAGTTGTCTATTCTGTAGCAACGAACTGTAGTTACTGACAGTGGTTTTCTGAAGTGTTCCTGAGCCCATGTGGTGATACCACACACACGCACACATAATATATAATATTATACATTATATATACAATTAAATAATGTGCAATATATTAAATAATTTATTTATAATCAAATTGTCACCCCTGAAATTGTGAAGTGCACAAAGATTCCCACATCTATTAATGGCTGTGGCTGTAAGCAATCTCATGATGGAAGTTTTGTTATGGGGATAGTTATCCATCCATCCATTTTCTACCGCTTGTCCCTTACGGGGTAGCGGGGGGTGCTGGAGCTTATCCCAGCTGCACACGGGCGGAAGGCGGCGTACACCCTGGACAAGTCGCCACCTCATCGCAGGGCCAAAACAGATAGACAATATTCACAGTCACATTCACACACTACGGCAAATTTAGTGTTGTCAATCAGCCAGGTGCATGTCTTTGGAGGTGTGGTTAGGCTTAAGCCCAGGATCGAACCCAGAACCTTTGTATTAGATTCAAATAATTCATGCACATTAAGATATATCTGCACTTAATTGAGTGGGGGCCACTATTTAAGGAAATAAAGTGGCGTTAAAGGCACCAACTGTCTTGCCTTCCTCTCGTAGATTGCGATCCAGTCCGTTGTGGCGAACCATTTGTGTCCTTTGATGTCATTGACGCCGTTCTTCAGGTTGCCAAAGCGTTTGGTCAGGTCTACCTGCAGCAGATTCCTCAGAAGGTCCTTTAGGTCCGAGCTGAAGTGGGAGGGGAAGCGAACCTGGGAAGATAGAAAGGTGTCATAGGCTGTAGTGTGTGCAATAAAAAAATGCCGCAGGCTCGTACCTTGCCGGATACGATCTTCTCGTAGATTTGAATCGGTTGGTCAGCAAAGAACGGAGGGTAACCAGCTGCCATTTCATAGATGAGGACCCCGAGAGCCCACCAGTCTACAGCTTTGTTGTAGCCCTTAAGAAGTCATCACAACATTAAACGTGGGGAAAATTCCTCATTTTTATGTACAAACTTAGTCAGGGCATTATGCTTATTTAGCTTTTTATGGCACTTTAGAATTCCAAATAAGGTGCTACCTCAAGAATGGGTGTTAAATAGAGAACATACACTCATTTGCAAATGACAACGCTGATTGCTTCGTTTTTACAGTGGTTAACTTCCTTTTCCACTTGTGTGAGAGTTAGCAATGTTATATTATCAAGTTGCATGAGGCATATCTGTGATGTCACAGATCCTCCATCATTATTTAGGTGTTAGGTTGTATTTACACTTTTCTAATAGTTATGAATTGGGGTGCACCAAAAAAAAAAATCCATCCACATTCGAATTGCAATTCTTATTTATCCCAATTCTAAATCAATTTATACTTTTGAAAAATAGTTTCAGCAAAAACGTTTTTTTTTTTAATGAGAATCAATTTTTAAGAATACACTTAAGGCAATTTCCATGCAAGCCGAAGGAGCTTTTCTAACATTCAACCTGTTTTGAAAAAGTTTCATTATAATTATTATACCAAATAATATATTGCAAGAATCAATTTGAATTGAGAATCGGTTTGAATCGAGAACCAATTCTGAATTGAATTGTCACCTCAGGAATTGGAACTGGATTGAATTGTTAGGTGCCCATAGATTCACTCCTGGTTATGAATGCTAACATGTTACTTAAAACATTGTCTGCATATTAAAAACTATTTTATGACGGCAACAGTTTGACCCCGAAAATGAGTATTTCTATTTATTTTTGTTCTCATTGCAGTAATGTGTTTAACCTCAGTTTTCACTGTACATAAATATGAGACGTAGTCTGTAAAGTGCATTTCTGGGCATCAATATGCATAATGGATAGAAATACTATCTAAGTGATTGTCATAGACAACAGCAAATACAATCTGTAGGCACATGACAAGAGCACTCATTTGGCATTAATTCAAATTGTGCTAAAATACTGTACTTTGCTGAGAATAATTTCTGGGGCCAGGTACTCCGGTGTGCCACACAACGTCCAAGTTCTGCCTTTTACACGCTTGGCAAACCCAAAGTCCGTCACCTTGAAAAGTGTGAATGAAGCGTGTGAGAACAACACATGTTGCTGCCATATGCATCTGCCAACCAGGTGGGGCCTGGCGTCACCTGAATGTAGCCATGGTGGTCGATGAGAAGGTTCTCAGGTTTCAGATCCCTGTAGATGAGATCTAGTGAATGGAGGTACTCGAATGTCAGCACTATCTGGGCAGCGTAAAAGCGTGCGTGCGGTTCGCTGGAGGGGAAGTGAAGAGAAAAATCAATGTCTGCCCAAACCACGGGTCAAAACAAAACAAAAAAAATGGATTGGTTTCTTACTCCTACTCTTCAAGGCCTCACCTGAACCTTCCAATGCGTCTTAAATGTGAGAACATCTCTCCTCCTGGAACATACTCCATCACCATGTATAAATTGGAGTTGTCCTAAAAATAATATGGAAAACAATTACTCATATCTTCTATATTTAGGTAGAAACTGGCTGTCAATTAATGATGTGTGACTTACCTTAAATGAGTACTCAAGTTTGACAAGGAAGGGAAAGCTGACAGCTTGTAATATCCTCTTCTCGTTTAACGTGTGTTCTATTTGTTTAAGTTTCACCACCTGACAGACAAAGAGCAATTAGTCCGGTCACAACATTAGGTAAACCTGTATAGTTTAATGAGATTCAAGAGCTCATGCCTTCCCAAAGATCGGTTTTGTTGGATACTGTCAAAGATGTTAAAGGGGAACTGCACTTTTTAATTTTGTTTGGCAACATTAAATTGGCCTTAGTGTGTGAATGCTGTCTGTTTATCTGTGTTGGCCCTGCGATGACGTGGTGACTTGTCCAGGGTGTACACCGCCTTCCGCCCGAATGCAGCTGAGATAGGCTCCAGCACACCCGCGAACCCAAAAAGGGACAAGCGGTAGAAAATGGATGGATGGATTTTGTTTCGTCATTCACAATCTTTTTTGGGAGACAATCAAGCACATGCTTTTCTTTTTTTTAAGCATTCTAATTTGTAACTATACGCTAGCAAAAGTCAGCTAACAATTGAGGTCATGGGAATAATTTTGCTCTATTCCGTCTACTAAAAGCAGTCTCTAAATTTCCAAAAACCCATCAATGTTTTATATATATATATATATATATATATATATATATATATATATATATATATATATATATATATATATATATATATATATATATATATATATATATATATATATATATATATATATATATATATATATATATGTGTAATGTAGTACAAGTACATTTATATTAACATGTAATATTTATGTATTTTGAGCATAAGGTGCCACAATCTGTATATGAATGACCTATCTGTACAGCTCAATACATGTAGAACCGGATGTGTACTTGGTAATACTGTGGTCAATCATTTTATGTATGCGGATGATTTAGCCATCCTGTCTCCTAGCAGTGCTGGCTTCCAACAGCTGCTGAATATATGTACAGATTATGGTTTAAAATATGATGTGAAATATAATGCCAAAAAGAGTGTCATCATGATATGTAGAACAAGAGAGGACAAGGACCTCTCTTTTCCTTCATTCTATCTGTCAGGACAGGTGCTGAGTGTGTGTGATAAAACTAAGTATCTGGGGCACATCATTACTGATCTATTGGGTGATGATGATGATGACCTATACAGACAGCGGTGTATGCTGTATGCCCAAGCCAACATGCTGAGAAATCAATTTTATTATTGCACATATGATGTAAAGATAAACTTATTCAGAGCCTATTGCACTCCTCTGTATACTGCCCCCCTGTGGGTAAAGTATAAGCAGAAAAGCATACAGAAACTGCAGGTTGCTTATAATGACTGTATGAGGCTTCTCCTGGGAATTCCAAGAAGCTCCAGTGCAAGCCAGATGTTTGTTAGTGTTGGGGTGCCCACTTTTTCAGCGTTGCTACGCAACATTATGTATAAGTTTATGTGTAGGGTATCTGAGTCTGAAAATGACATAATCTCTGTGATAATGAACTCTGGCCGCAGTTCTGTTAAGTACTCATCTGGACTGTGGAATCATTGGCACACATGTTTGTATGTCAGAAACTGACATTTGGGTTTTATGTTTTGTTTTTAATGTATGTTTTCATTGTTTTGTTTTTAATGTATTATATTCTGTTTTTATATGTTTAAATGGATCTTAAGGTCTGCAATAAAGATTGATGATGATGAATAATTTTACAAGGGCATCACAACGGTCGCTATTTCCTACAACAACTACCACTAATCATGGCATACTTCATGAGAACCACCAAATGATGAACCACAACCTCATATTTTTGAGACTGAATAGACAGAGGATGATCAACAAGTTTTAGAAGCCAAGTAATAAGTAGATCCAGCAATTAGCGGTATTGCTAAATAAGAAATGCAAATGACAAACATAATAAAACAATCACTTACTGTACAATGTCTGCTCTCACTAGGATGCTGACTGACAGGATGTTTATATCTTCAAGTTTAAAGTTAAAAAAAAAAAAAAAAGTGGGCATAAACAAGTGTCTTTTTCGAAATCTGCAGGTATAAGTTAAATGTCATAGTTGACCAACTTTTCGGTTTATGACCACAGCCTTCTACTATACAAGTGAGAGACATGATTTATAATCTAGAATTCACTTTTACCAACTCAGAGGCGATGCTGCAGCTCGCTGGCTCAGTATGTCAATATAGCTGCATAAGTTAGTTACATCTGTGATCACAGCCCCGCTAAAAGTAGTTCCTCGACAGTCGCGCTTATAATAACAATATTGCTAATACTTGGTTAATATTCAGGTCACAACATGTAAATGGAGTATTGTTGGCGGCTTTTGGATGTTTTTAAAGGGCTTTATATGTGCAATATACAGTATGACTCCCATTAACTGCATTGCAAGCCATCCCATACTTGCCGTTTTTTCCAAATTAGAAAGCATTAAAAAAAAGGACGTATGTGTTCCTGCCTTAAATAGGGATTGTGAACGAAAGGCACAATTCCCCCAAAATTGCACTGCACTGGGAATTTTGCTTATCGTTTACAATCATTATGAAGGACATGACGGATGGATTTTTTAAATGCATTCTAAATATTAAATAAACGTAAATAAAAGTCTGCTGACAGGGCCACTATTTCACCCATAAAAAACAGTAAATAACCATTAAAAAAAACATCAACAATACACCATTTACATTTTGTGACTTGAATATTGACCAAGTATTAGCGATATGGTTATTATAAGAGTTAACGCAAACAAACTATTTATAGTGGCGCTGTGATCAATACCGTATGTCCCTATGTTTACATCATCAAGTGGTCTGCGGTTTCCTCGCTTCCTGTAAGTTTATTCTCATCATAAATCATGCATCTCACCTGGAAAAAAGAAGTCTGAATAGGTATTCCGACATGTTTGTACACTTTGACAGCCATTTAGGACCCGAAAATGGCCAGAAAGACACAAAAAGACGCTTAGTGCCCTGTTTCTTCCTGAGGATTATGAGACATTCTTCACCGAAATGGTAATATATGAACATCCCAGCAGTCGAAATCCTAATGACAGCAGCAATTGATGTTTTATTATGTTTGTTGGCTCTCATAATGTCTACAGTGAGTAATAATCAGTGATGAAAGAAAAGCAACCGTTGAAAATAATGTGCTGCGTATGCTTAAAATGAGCAAAATATGTACCGTATTTTCCATACTAAAAGGCGCACCTAAAAACCTCAAATTTTGTCAAAAGCTGACAGTGCGCCTTATAATCCGGTGCGCCTTATATATGGACCGATATTGAGCCTCCAACAGGTAAAAGTTTCAATCAATCAATCAATTGCAACTACGGTAAGCAGCCGCCGACTTCATTTTCCCCCGTAGAAGAAGCGTGCGGTGCATGCTGGGATATATGACTGCGCGAGGCGTGCCGTTTTGATTTCCATTTGTTTGTTTATGTAAAGACCCCAAAATGGCTCCTATTAAGAGACACGCTTACGACGCAGAGTTTGAACTTAAGACGATCAGTCACACAGTAGAACACGGGAATAGAGCAGCAGCGAGAGAATTTAACATTGTCACTGAACTGCTAGACAACAGCAGCGACACTGACTCGATTAATGCCGACTTCGACGATGTTGGATGCAGTATCCGCCCAACTGTTTAATTCGGACACTGAAGAAGAAGAATTCAAGGGATTCGTGGATGAGGGATAACTTCATAAAGTGAGCTTTACATGTTTATTTTGTGTGTTGTGTTGTGTGACATTAACGTTTGAGCAACGTTGAGTAATTGATTTATTGTTATTGCTCTGCACTATTTGGAGTGTTACTATATTGTGATTGCACTAACGTTTGATTTACCGTAACAGTATCACTGTTTTTTACGTGTTTATTGAATCAGGGAAAAGTTCCCCTCCACTATGTGATATAAATGTTGCACTACATTTTATACCTTGCTGTTGTTAAAAGATAAACAAAACACCACGTCACTGACTTTACCTCTGGGAAAATAATAAAACAGCTGTTTATTCATTTTGGGAGTGAACAGAGTTGTCAGAACGCTGGTTTGTAATCTATTAATAAAGTTTGACTGACCTATCTGACTGTTTTGTTGACATTCCCTTTAGCGCAGCTCCATCTAATGGATGCATAGGTGCGCCTTATAATCCGGTGCGCCTTATATATGAACAAAGTTTTGAAATATGCCATTCATTGAAGGTGCGCCTTATAATCCGGTGCTCCTTATAGTGCGGAAAATATAGTATATATTAAATGTCATGAATTTGCTTGTTAATGTACATATCATACTTGCCAACCTTGAGACCTCCGATATCGGGAGGTGGGGGGCGGCGTGGGCGTGGTTGGGGCGGGGGGCGTGGTTAAGGGCGTGGTTAAGAGGAGAGTATATTTACAGCTAGAATTCACCAACTCAAGTATTTCATATATATATATATATGAAATACTTGACTATCAGTGAATTCTAGCTATATATATATATATTTTATTATACATATAAATAAAATAAATACTTGAATTTCCGTGTTCCGGAGGCTATCCAGTAGATGGCAGCATTGTCCTGTTTAACTTCTCCATTCATGAATGAGTATATCGTTTCGGCCACCGTGTTATAATAATGATAAATGGGTTATACTTGTATAGCGCTTTTCTACCTTCAAGGTACTCAAAGCGCTTTGACAGTATTTCCACATTCACCCATTCATACACACATTCACACACTGATGGCAGGAGCTGCCATGCAAGGCGCTAACCAGCAGCCATCAGGAGCAAGGGTGAAGTGTCTTGCCTAAGGATACAACGGATGTGACTAGGATGGTAGAAGGTGGGGATTGAACCACAGTAACCAGCAACCCTCCGATTGCTGGCACGGCCACTCTACCAACTTCGCCACGCCGCCCCTGTTCAATGGAGAAGTCTGCTCTACAAAATGTACAGGCAACATACATACCCCTTCCCCTTCGAACTGTCCTGGATGAACTGAAATTCTTGTTTCCATTCGTTTTGGAACTTGCAAGCATATTTCTTCATCTTGCTCGTCGACATGTCTGTAACTTCCTCGTTCTTCTGCTTCGTCTCCTTGTTGTGTGCGCAGTTGTGCGCTCTACTCTCTAAAAGCCGTAGATGTAATGACGTCATTGGGCAGGCAGGCTGTTTATATTGTGGGAAAGCGGACGTGAGAACAGGCTGTCCCCACTCAGGTCCGCATTGAGCTGGAGGGGGCGTGGCCTCCAGCTCCGGCTGAATACCGGGAGTTTGTCGGGAGAAAACTTCTGCCGGGTGGTTATCGGGAGAGATGCTGAATACCGGGAGTCTCCCGGTAAAAACGGGAGGGTTGGCAAGTATGGTACATATGCACTTACATCATGTGTATAAAACCCTAATAAAGGTGCTTGGATGGTTTTTTAAGGGCTTAGTAAGCGGAATCGCACAGCTCCCATAGGCTCCATTGTACGTTGACTTTTGATCGCATTCATTGCCATGTCTTTCATAATGATTGTGAACGATTAGCAAAATTTCAGAAAAAGGGCAGTTCCCCTTTAAAAGGTGACAAAAAAATGAAAATACATTTGGCACAATTAGAAGTTACATTTTGGCTAACTAAAACGACTGGCATTCATAGCTGTCAATCACAGACGCTATACTGGACGGATGCTATGGTTACAATATATTTGTTAAACCATTGAGTGAAATCATACACTTTCCCAAACACTGCTTTTGTATCATAAACATTATTCTGTTGTTGCATGCGTTTGTATTACTGGGGGCGTGGCTTACATTCTCAGGTTATAATGAAAACTTTTTAATGATTCTGTGTATGCATGTGGCTAGGGCTGGGCGATAAAACAATAACAATATATATCACGATAGACATGTGATCAATATCAATAGAAAATGGGGTCGATAGAACGTTCGGTAATTTCACTGAGTTCTTTAGAAAAAAATAGGAAGAAAGGCAGAGCCGGAACCGCACGGCATTCTGGGGTGTGTAGGCAGAGGAAGGGCTTTGGCCTCTCGACCTATCACGGCCGAGCCTGAACCGCAAGGCATTCTGGGAAATGCTAATAGGAAGAAAAAAGAAAAAAAAAGCAACAACGGCTAGCTGACGACGAGGAGTGAAACCAAACGGGAATATGAGCGCGGCAGCACGAGAGGAAATTGTAAATAAAAAAGGAAACGTCACGTCACCAGTTTGGCAGTATTTTGGATTTTTAAAAATCCGATACGAATCGGAGTAATACTGTCTGCAAACTTTGCAAGGTCGTCGTCCCGACCAAGTCTGGGAACACGACAAACTTATTTTACCACCCGAGCCGCTCTCACCCGCTGGAGTACAGCAGTATCAAACAGCCACAACCATCTACATCAGCCGGTGCAAGTGGAACAGCACCGAAGCGGCAACAACAGACCACCATCGTCTCGATGGTGGTCTGTTGTTGCCGCAGACAGTATTACTCGGCAGCAGTGCCATACGACACAAATTCAAAACGTTATAAAGAAATAACGGATGCAGTGGTGTATCAATTAGCGAAGGACATGCTACCGCTCAGCATAGTTGAGAAGTCTGGGTACAAGAATCTCATACACGTGCTCGACCCCCGTTATGTTCTACCTGGCCGAAAGCACTTTTCCAAGACAGCTATTCCTAAGCTTTACACAATGTGCAGGGAATCCGTGGAAAAGGAGATACTGAAGTTGGTTTGATTTTTCCATAAATGGCTGAAGAGAATAACAGGTTTGTTTTGTCACAGATGTTCAGACGCAAGTTTATTCCGATGTTTACAATATTCTGTAAGACATGTTTTTTTCTGCTTGCTTAATGTGACTGTTATTTATTTGCATATATTGTTACCAATATGGCTTTAAAGCCTGAGTTGTACACTACTCATTTCTTAATTACAATACTTTGCACATTTTGTTGGATTAAGCATTTATTTAATGTCAATATTTGCACATTGACCAGTATTTTCTTTTATCTGACTGTTTTTCATAATGCTGACCTCGTTCTAAAGGTTAAAGGTTATATTTAAAACAAAAGTATTTAAATTCAGCCTTTTTTCTCCTGGTCTTTATTTAGAATAGTTTTTTTTTTTTTTAATCAATAATTATCGATATCGACTGATATGAAACACTTATATCGTGATACATTTTTTAGTCATATCGCCCAGCCCTACATGTGGCAATTAAGTTGCTCAATAAAACAATCAGGTTGCAAGAATAAAAAAAAGTTTGTTTAACTGAAATTGTTAATTCACCTTGGAATTACTTTTGTAACCAATGGGGATAAAAAGTTAACACTTCATCAACCATGAAAAAAAATGTTTTTGCACATGTTGAGATCGCAGGCATTGTTGGATTTTTTTGGACACTTGAATGTGATGCACAATAAAAAAAGGTTTAGTTCAGAGGTGTCCAAACTACGGCCCGCAAGAGAATTGCGGCCCGCCGCAATCTGTAATTTGGACCACAAGACGGCACGAGTTCAGCAAGCTATCTGGCTGGGCGGGGTGTTTACATGTTAAATTTAAATACCTGGCAATTTCGATAGGTGCTTATATGTCGCTAAATTTGGGACAACGTGAATGACACAGGCCAGTGACCATGGAGTGTACTTTCTAGAGTTTACATGCACAGCAATACTTGTAAATTCAACCAGCACAAAAATTAAACATGTCACACATAACTTGCTCATTGAACTTTGTGGATATTATAAAAAACAGCAACGCCAACGTAGAGATGGCCACCCGAAACAGCAGCTAAGCTACAAAGCTAAAGCTAGCAAGAACAATTTACACACCCACAACACATCTCATCTTCTTGTGTTGTTGCAAACGCCATCATCAATGTAAGATCAAGGTACCTACAGACAGCAGTCACAACTCAAGAAGCTCTTTCTCTCTCTCTCTCCCTTTTTTTTAAACAGCCTCAAGTTGTCTCCACACATCAAGCTTAGAACAGCAGCAAACATTGCCCCTTCACAATAACAGTCTTGTGTGCATAGTTAGGTCTGACTGTGCTAACACAATAAAGGTTTCAAAAAAGTACCTTACACAAGCATAATGTATTTAAAGCACTTACTGACATATTCACACAAAATTATTTAGCTTTGATCTAAAATACTGGTGAAAATTGTCCAAAGATGTATTGTACCAATAAATATGATAATTTTTGCATTACATTAACAAACATTTTTATTAAATTGTATTTATGACACAAAAAGCACACACATGCTAATGTTTTCAATTGAAGATATAATTGTGTTATTAATCATGATTTCAATATCAATCAAAGATAATCGCGATAAATTTTTTTGCCATAATCGTCCAGCCCTACATATTGCTCTTTTCAATGAGCAGCAGCTGCTGGTGCTGTGACTCTCCCCAGCCGGCCTCCCTTATCGAGAAGCACTGACAGTCCTGTCTTGCTTGGGACAATAAAAATGATGCTAACATTAAATATTTGTTTTGATTTTAATGTTTTTGCTCTCTATTTTGTTTCTCCCACAGCGCCCCAAAAATGATATGAACATGTGTCATGGCCAACTATGCAACCCATCCCACCGACCCAACAAAATGTGTATCTGGAAAGCAGCAAAGTGTATTCAAAGGTCAACATATGTACAGAGTAAAATAAATGCTTTCATTTTGGAAAGCCTTTAAGTTTTTGATTCAACTATTGTTTTAGATCTCATCATTTTTTTTTAGCATTATTATTATAATTATGAACTCCTCTTAAATAAAGAGACTATTGTTTTGGATCTCATCATTTTTTTAGCATTATTATTATCATTATGAACTCCTCTTAAGTAAAGAGAAACAGACCTTCTGTTTGTCCAGTATTTTCATTGCAAAGTACTGCTCTGTTCCTTTGTGTTTCACCAGCATAACTCTCCCAAACGAGCCGGTCCCCAGAGTCTTTAATCTGTCAAAGTCATCGAGGCACGTCGTGCTCTGTGGGGAAGAACAGCATGTTAACGAGCCCGGAAATATTTGTTTTGTTCATTAACTTAATACAACATTCTAACCTGTGGCGGGCATTCCCATTTCCGCAAGAAATCTTCTTTGGCTTTGGCTAAGAACTCTTTCACTGAGGAGAGAAGAAAACAACATACTAGTTAACATTCATTCCCTCCCATGAAAACATATCCAGGTTTTAATTTGTAAATGTTGGGCATCAGAGGAGGAAAGGGAAGGGAAGGTCGATTGAGAAGACTCTCATCTGGATATTAATTACATGATACATAGTATATAAAGAAAACACAAACACAAGGGAACATCCAGGCCAGGCAAGACTAGTGATGCATGCCAAGAGACTATATATTCTTAATTTCTGTTATTTAGTAGCCTTAGTCAATGAGGAGAGGACCAACACAACACTCGGACATTACGAAGGAGTACTTTCTCTGAGCATTTTGTGCATCACTTTAAAGGGGAAGGCTAATAAACACAGAAGTGTATTGTAAGTAAAGACAAACCGATGTATGGCAAACACAGCAGATATCCAGATTGAGAGAACATAGATAACAAAAAACAAAAGAAGCACACACTTGTTATCAAAGCACACATAACAGCAAGCACATCAAGCAGCTTTCGCACAACGAGACCAGGCGCCAAATGTTGCCGGCTCATCTTTTTCTTTTTGCTGTTGAGAGGAATGTGCGTACCAAAAGTCTCTATTGATCACCACGTTTTTTTGCAGGAACAACCACCCACATGGATTGGATGATACGGATGGAAAAAGAGAGAAGACGAAGAGAGAAAAGGAGGAAAAAAAGACAAGAGTTCATGTAGACAAAACAACAATAAAGCATAATATGTGGTGACTGCAGGAAAGTATTTGGGGGAAGCTTTTAAAAGATCACTGATGTATATTAGGTTAGATTGAAAGGAAATTATAAGGAAAACACATTTAAAAGCTGCTATACCTTTTTACATTAGCGCCTGTATTAAAATAGCATTGATGATAGTTGACCTTGTTTAACTTTTAATGTGCAAAATTGTACAGATATACACTCACCCTCAAAACCATTAGGTACACCTACAAGATTTAATGCAAAATTGTGGGCTTTATGAAGATAAAAATGCTCAGTTTTGATTGACACAGTTAGAGGCTTTCCTAAACAATATTAGTTATCATCTACAATAATAATTTTATCATCTACAATAATAAACAAACTACATGAACATATTTAATATCTCTCTGATGGTATCGTTCAATATTTACTATTTTTCTGAAATTGTCAAAGGAGAACTGCACTTTTTTGGGGGGAATTTTGCCTATGGTTCACAATCATTACGAGAGACAAGAACACACGACTTTTTTTGGGGGAGGATTTTAAAGTTGACAAAAATACGCTCGCAAAATGTGGCTAATGGGAGTCACCGTTGTAGCCTTCAAAGCCCTCTAAAACAACTTCAAAAACCCTCCATCAAACATTTTATATACACGCTGCAAGTATATAAATATTGTAGTAACAGACATATTCATGATAACAATATGCAACATGTACAAATTTACCGTATTTTGGTCATTTTAAGCAATACCGGAATTTATTTCCTCAGCGCATTTATTTCCATTTCCATAGCAGCGCACTTCTGACTTCAGGCAACAAATGTGTGTTCCTACTTCCGGAAACAAACACAAGTGTGTCCTTATCACGGCAGACTTGGTAACAGACAATGAAGACGACTATATTTTGACAAATAAGGACTAACTACCTTATCTTTTTTAACCTGAATATACGGAGGATACGAGTCATACCAAAGACTATAAAAATGGGACCCATTACCTCCCTGCTCGGCACTCAGCATCAAAGGTTGGAATTGGGGGTTAAATCACCAAAAAATATTCCCGGGCGTGGCCACAGCTGCTGCCCACTGCTCCCCTTACCTCCCAGGGGGTGATCAAGGGTGATGGTCAAATGCAGAGAATAATTTTGCCACACTAGTGTGTGTGTGAGACAATCATTGGTACTTTAACTTTATAAACTACTGGTTATAAAAGCGAGTGAGTCACTTTTATATTGATCATGATTATGCTTGTTATTACAACTGCAGTCCATACGCTGTCGAGCGAGCTGTGTACAAACAAAACATGAAATGTGAGCTAATGCTTTACAGATCATGTAATATGATTGTTCATGTTTTTCAGTCAGTGAAGATTAGTGAGTGTCCTTGTGCATTACAAACTGAAAAGCCATTCAGCTGTTGACACGGAAGCTAGCTTACGGCTAATACCGTAGCATGTCGTCCCAAGGCAATGTGTTACTATATGTTACAAAAACAGTTCCTCAGTACAATAACAATGTCGCTACAGCTTGGTTATTATACAGGTTACAAAACGTAAATGAACTATTGTTGGCAGTTTTAGGATGCATGTTCAAAGTGATTCAGAGGCAGAATGGATTGCTCCATTAGCTGCATTGCTAGCTACCTAGAACAAGCCGATTACAACAAATTAGAATGCAATTTTTTACAAAGTGCAATTTCCCTTTACAGATCTCTGTAGACGGATAAAGGCTCACATTGATCCTTTGTTGTTGCACCATGTACATTATCTAAACAGGAATTACACAATTAGTGCAACAACAAAAAAAATCACTGCAGTTTAATTTGTATTAAACTTAAATCACTGTAGGTATATTATTGTATGTAAATAATAGTGAGATTATTTTGCGGCCTATACTATTCTGGTAGTGGCGTGGCGAAGTTGGTAGAGTGGCTGTGCCAGCAATCGGAGTGTTGCTGGTTACTGGGGTTCAATTCCCACCTTCTACCTTCCTAGTCACGTCGTTGTGTCCTTGGGCAAGACACTTCACCCTTTGCCTCTGATGGGCTGCTGGTTAGCGCCTTGCATGGCAGCTCCCGCCATCAGTGTGTGAATGTGTGTGTGAATGGGTAAATGTGGAAATACTGTCAAAGCGCTTTGAGTACCTTGAAGGTAGAAAAGCGCTATACAAGTATAACCCATTTATCATTTATTTATTTATTTATTTTACTTTACTTTACTTTTTAAAGCTATACCCATAGAGT
Organism: Entelurus aequoreus; assembly: GCF_033978785.1. NCBI lineage: Eukaryota > Metazoa > Chordata > Actinopteri > Syngnathiformes > Syngnathidae > Entelurus > Entelurus aequoreus. Next base: position 26,198,170 of record NC_084746.1, read on the forward strand.
TGAACGTGTCAAAAATGAACTGTACTTAACTAAGCGTAAGTTCAAACCCTTCGCAGACATTCAAAGGGAGAAGACGTGCAAGAAGACATTCTTTAAACTGATGGGAATCAATTATTTCATTGATTGTTGACGGCATCCACAATGTGACAGAACGTGTCGTCCTTTTTTAAAAACAGGGTGCTAATCTGCTGTGACTGTCAGTGTTTCAGCCACGTAGACAGACGCCTTAACAGTGTAAATACAGGTAATCTTGTGTGTATTCAGCAATGTAGGTAACCAGGTTTCCTCAACAGAGCGGCTCCACTCAGTCCCAAATCTGCTCCTGGGCCACCGTGTCAGCTTAAACAGGTTTAACAGTCGGCACATGAGGCAAGACGTCACATCAAGAAGGCTTTTTAAGAAGTTGAAATATACTGTGTTTTGTTTTTTTTTACCTGCGAATGTAAATCGAAATCAAAATGTTTTATGTTAAACATTCTTAAGTTGAATTGATTAGATGAATAATACAAGTTTACTTTTGGTTACTTTTTCCGTGTTAAATTATACTGACTGCATAGTGAATTTTTTCCCGGGTTTTCTCTCGAAATTATTATTTTTTCTTGTAAAATTAGGCATTGCTATTTTATAAAATAGCAACTTTATTTATTTTTTATAAAGCGCAGTCTTGTAAAAGTACGCCTTTAATTTTACTTTCCACCAACATTATTTTGTCAATGAAATTATGATTTCTCTCCCCCTCAAAAGTGTTTATTCTCCTAAAAATATATATATTAATATATATATTTTGTCAGGCTTTCCCCCCTCAATGTTACTTTCCTCCTGTGTGTATTAACTTTTTTCATCACAATATTTTGATTGTATTCTAGTAATACTATTACTTAACTCTAGTAAAATCTTTACATTTTTAGTATTACACACAACATTAGTCCCATATTTGTGTTGCATCTTGATCCCCCTAAGCTAACTAATATTGGAGTTTTTTGGAAATTTTACAGCTCCTAAAAGTAACGTTATTCTTTTAACATTCCAAAATGATTAAAAAAAAAACTTATTTTTTTTGTTGCATAAGTAATTTTGAAATATTTCAACTTTTTTTCTGTAATGCTTTGACTTTGCTTAACAGTATCTTTTTTTTCTCTTTCATGCATAGAGATTTGAGAATGTGGAATATGTTATTAATCTTGTGTAACTAGGCAATTTTACATCACAAATACAGATACATAACCCTTTGTTTTACAAGCACATGTCATGAAACATTGAATTGCTAGAGAAGATGATGTTTGGTGATGACAACATGGGAGCATACGAGCACGTTGACACTGGCCTGGACCAAGTTACGTCAAAGCGTTCAAATCTTGTAATACCCCCTTATCCTCTGACGAAGGGTCCGACGACAAGCCGCTCCAGTCAATGACAAGCTCAGTGAACCAAGATGGACCCTTAACCCCTACGCTTAAAAGAAGTCGCAGGTGACACACTTACAGATGGCACCAAAATACAGTAGTCCGGTTCCACTTTTTCGGAACCTGTGCATTTGTCATTTCTTCACCATATTTGGTCACCACTGTGCAGTGCAGCTGGAAGGCTTTGTTTATGCAGCCAAGAATAAAATGTGGCAGTGCAGCCCTAGGGGGTGGGGTTGGATTAGGGGGGCAGACGCAAATCACTGCAAGTTGGGTTTTAATGGCTATTTAAGACAATTACTCATGGGTTTGAGGCTTCAAGTTGCAGATTTGATCAGACACGTCCAGATTGACGGATGATGATGGTGAAGTGTCTGGAGTCTTGTAGCATGCCGATAGGAAGTGACAACACACACAAGACATACTGTACATAAACAGGCCTGAAGAGCTCCCACCATCAAGGGGCGTTGTAATGACAGGGGCCTTCTGATGGCTAATCCCCCCACCACAACTCCCTTTAACGGATACAATTAGCATACAAGCCTCTATGTAAGCACCATATACACATTTAGCATGTTACTTTATTGTCATTATGCGATCATAATACAAACCTGGTTGTTCACACCCCCTAATATAAAAATCCAACGGGGTCCTCCAGCGGCTAGCGATACATTAGCTCAATAAAAAACGTCAACATACTCGCAACGAATCAACCATTTTTAAAATGTAATATAATAAAACGGCACCAACAAGTTTGCGCTAGTGTATTAAAAAAAGTGATGAGTGTCAAGATAGCCCTCTGTTGCTTGGACAGTTATGGTGTCGCCACAGGCTAGCTCTTGAGCTAACATATGCGAGGTTGGCTACGTGACAAACGAAGAAAAGCAAACATTGAAGCCGTTCGAGGACCAACGCGAGTCAGACTCACCGCTCTCCAGCTCGTTGCCCTTCTTGGCGGTGGCAGCGTTCCCCATGTTGGAAGACACACGGCTGTGGCTCCGACGTAAGCAAAGGAGAGCGAGGTGGCGGTGGCGGTGGCGGGCTAGCTAGCTAGCTAACCTCCCTGCAAGCGGTTGCTCCGTTCCACAAAAACACGATAATGTTTTAAAAATGTTGCTGGTCCGAACGAAAAGGAAGGAAATTTCCTAACCAACAACGATCCTCACTCTTCATTTGCCGTCCACTTTCGCTCTTTTCCCCCCGTGAAATGTTTCAACTATTATTGTATGGCTGACATCAAGCTAGCGGTCACTGCTGCTGCTGCTGCTGCTCCGCCTGCCTGGGAAAGTCTCCCCCCCGCCCGGCAGTCTCTCAGCCAGCGCCGCTATGCCCCCAGGGCACAACATTCTCCTTTGTGATTACATTTGAAAGTCGTTAAAAGACATTAAAGTTTTACATAAGTATTACGACGGTTTTGTACCTTTTAAAAATGCCACACTCAACGGGCATTTTTACATTAAGGGCAAGTAGGTGAGTAACCCACCACATCCGACAGATGGCGCTGTGAAGGGATTGATTGATTGATTGATTGATTGAGACTTTTATTAGTAGGTTGCACAGTACAGTACATATTCCGTACAATTGACCACTAAATGGTAACACCCGAATACGTTTTTCAACTTGTTTAAGTCGGGGTCCCACTTAAATTGATTCATGATACAGATATATACTACCAGATATATACTATCATCATAATACAGTCATCACACAAGATAATCATCAGAGTAAATACATTGAATTATTTACATTATTTAAAATCCGGGGTGAGGGGATGTGGAGGGTGTGTATGTGTGTGTGTGTGTGTGTGTGTGTGTGTGTGTGTGTGTGTGTGTGGGGGGGGGGGGGGGGGGGGGGGGGGGGGTGGGGTTAGGTTTGGTTGTTATCATCAATATGGAATGCACTCCCAACAGGTGTAAAAGAAAGGGCATCTCTATCCTCCTTCAAAACCGCACTGAAAGAACACCTCCAGGCAACTACAACCCTAAACTAACACCCTCCCTTCCAACATAATACCTCTTCGGATTATAAATAATCAAATGTAAACAATCAAACAATCAAATGTAGACACTTTTTCTTATATTTTCTGATCTCTCTCTCTATGTCCACTACTTGCTGTACATATCCTACCAAGTCAGTCTTACACTGTTTCAATATCCATTTCTCTGATGATGCAATTGTTGATGCTGATTGTTGATGACTGAAGTGTTGATACCAACCAAACCTGCCCCCCCCCCACCCCCACCCTCTCCATATCCCACACCCCAGATTGTAAATAAAGTAAATAATGTAATAATTCAATGTATATACTCTGATGATTATCTTGTGTGATGACTGTATTATGATGTTAGTATATATTTGATAGCATTTGATAGCATATATCTGTATCATGAATCAATTTAAGTGGACCCCGACTTAAACAAGCTGAAAAACTTATTCGGGGTGTTACCATTTAGTGGTCAGCTTGTACGGAATATGTACTTCACTGTGCAATCTACTAATAAAAGTTTCAATCAATCAATCACTTCATTAATCAACAATTGAGAACAGAGAAATGGACATTGAAACAGTGTAGGTCTGAAGTGGTAGGATATGTACAGCAAGTAGTGGACATAGAGAGAGAGAGAGAGAAATCAGAAAGCATAGAAAAAGTATCTACATTTGATTATTTACATTTGATTATTAACAATCCGGGGAGGTGTTAGTTTAGGGTTGAAGTTGCCTGGAGGTGTACTTTTTATTGCGGGTTTTGAAGGAGGATAGAGATGCCCTTTCTTTTACACCTGTTGGGAGTGCATTCCACATTGATGTGGCATAGAAAGAGAATGAGTTAAGACCTTTGTTAGATCGGAATCCGGGTTCAACCGTGGTTAGTGGAGCTCCCCCTGGTGTTGTGGTTATGGCGGTCATTTACGTTAAGGAACTAGTTTGACATGTACTTCGGTATCAGGGAGGTGTAGCGGATTTTATAGACTAGGCTCAGTGCAAGTTGTTTTACTCTGTCCTCCACCCTGAGCCAGCACACTTTAAAAAGTGGGTAGGAGTGAGGTGTGATCTGGGGTGGAGGTCTAGAAGTAATCTGACTAGCTTGTTCTGGGATGTTTGGAGTTTAGATTTGAGGGTTTTGGAGGTGCTACGGTACCAGGAGGTAACTAATGTAGGTAATGTAATAAAATAACTAATGTCGCTTTATGTTTGTTATTATTTTTATGACCCAAAACATAAAAAAAACATCAAATGATTCACTGGGTGTGCATTTTTATAAACTTTACACAGTAGTGTTCATTGCTGTCTGCTGAGTTTATTGGCATAAAGTTTATGCCAATAAACTCGCTTTATGATAAAGCCCACACATGTCTTTCCTCATTTCCTACAGTTCTATTAATTCTAGTAATTATCGCTTGCTTTCTTTGCTTTCCAACTCTTTTTTTTTTAATGTTCATTCCTGTCAGAAACTTCTCCATCTCTCCTCTATCAGCTCTGTGCACCAGTGTTTCTGTGATGTTCCTCTACTGCAGGGGTGTCAAACTAATTTTAGATTGAGGGCCACATGGAGAAAAATCTACTCCCAAGTGGGCCGGACTGGTAAAATCACGGCACGATAACTTAAAGATAAAGACAACTTCAGATGATTTTCTTTGTTTAAAAATAGAACAAACACATTCTGAAAATGTACAAATCATAATGTTGTTGTTTTTTTTCCAAACTTACATGTTGCGGTTAATAATATTCTATCTTTATTTGTCGTTATTTATACTTTCTGAACATTTTTTTTTTATAATGTTCATCAGTCAACTCATTGGTGTTAATTTTCAATCTATCAAGATAAAAAGATAATACCAAAATCAAATTACAGAATTTTATTTATGTAGTTTGCTCATTATCCTCGACTGGTGCACTAACATGTGGTTTATTTTTTTTATACATATGTAGCATAATCTACAAAGATACAAATAATTGCTATTGTGACATCTAGTGGACACATTCAGAACAGCAGTTTCTTTCATTCAAAAATTTCAGCTAATTTTCATACTTAGCAAACTCATCCCGCGGGCTGGATAAAACCTGTTCGCGGGCCTGATCCGGCCCATGGGCCGTACGTTTGACACCCCTGGTCTACCAAGTTTGAACAGGCAGCCTAATGATTAATTGGAGCGCTGCTGCCACCGAGCTGAAGTCTTTTGTGTCACTCAAGCATGAATAAAGACACTAATAACACACACCCCCCTGACTTAGTGAATGGCTTAGTTCAGTGTTTCTTAACCATTGGGCCGTCGCCCATTGTTGGGCCGCGAGCGCACCCTAGAGGGCCACCAAAAAATATGTGTTTATTAGCTGTGGTCCGTATGGACCGCAGCAGTACTCTGTTGTAATACACTCTTCCAAAACTTGTGGCAGTAAGTTTGGCGCTAAAGTTATAGAGGAGTTTCTTCAGCGCAAAAATTATGACTGAAGTGGTGAAACTGTATTTTCATTTACACTTAAACTTTATCGACAGTTTAGTTGGAAAAATATTCACTATTAATTTAGTTTATTTATTTTAGCACAACATAATTGTATCCAAACAAAATTTTCATCACTCCCTTCTTATGCAGTATATTTCCAATCCAATCCACTTTATTTATATAGCACATTTAAAAAATCAATAGAAGTTTGACAAAGTGATGCACAGAAATTGGGGCGTACATACTAGGAGAGTCAGTAATATAACACATTTAACTATAACATTATAAATACATAAAATACATCAGAGAAAATAAAATAGACTAAAATCACAAAACTCTCATCATGCTGGTTTAAAAGTTAAGAGTAAAAATATGTTTTAAGATTTAAAACTCATTAAAGAGGGAGCAGTCCAAATAGCAAGATATATGTTGTTCCAAAGTTTTGGGGCCACAGCAGAAAATACACAATCATCTCTGGATTTTAAACTGTTTTTTGGGACGACAAGAAGAAACTTATCAGCTGACCGCAGAGACCTTGTGAATTCTAAAATGAACTGGGAGCCAGTGAAGGGATGCTAAAATGGGGGTAATGTGTTCATGTTTTTTTGTGCCAGTTAAAAGGCGAGCAGCAGCATTTTGGACGAACTGCAATTGAGTGATTGAGGCCTGGTTCATTCCAACGTAGAGGGAGTTGCAGTAATCCAAACGTGAAGAAAAAAAAGCATGGATTACCCGCTCAAAGTCGTCAAAAGATAAAACTGATTACATTTTTTGCTAAAAGTTTTAGATGATAAAAACTAGATGTGCAATCTAAAGTTCTGATATTTGGTTAGTACATTTGTTTAATCAGCTTGACCTAAGCCTAAGGTTTATGTTTTAACTAAATAATACTCTTTGTGATTAACACATGGTTTCATATAATTTAAAAACAATAGTAAGAATACTATGTAGTGGAAAAGTTGGGCCTCGAGGTCAAAAAGATTAAGAACCCCTGGCTTATTTGACCCATATTTGTGGGTTTGATGCACATAGTCGCCCATAAAATAGTATTCATTTTTGGTTAACACAGGAAATCATGTCAGAAATGGTGTAAAGCTGAATTCCCAAGTACAGTATTTCAATAAGTGCCCTATGGAGGGTTAAGTGTTGCTTGCCAGCTCTCTGTATTTTTTTCTCTGCTGTGTGGGGGCAGTCCATCGCTCTGCCCCAAGTTATACAAATCAATTCTACCTAGTAACAAGTAGTGATTGGTCAAACGATACAGAAGCATCGATGCATGAAACACCAGGAGGGATACTGTGTTCCTTGATAACTCGATGTGTGTGTCATGTTAATAAAAACCCATGTTACTGAGACAGCTGCTGTGGCATTTGACTGTGAAGCGCCAAACTGTGTTTATGAGGAAGCGCTTCTTTCGGCTCACGAGTGACAGCTCGTACTGTAAAAAGTCGGAGGGGTAGTGTTTCATGTTTGACATTGGTATATGTCGCCATCATCAATCTAAATCCAACTGAAAAGTTCCTAAGTGTGGTATCATTTTGGTGTTATAGTGCAAAATCCAGTATTTCCCCCCTGCACGATTAGGCTTATTTTGTGTTTCATATTCCTTTATGCACAACTTTTTGTTACAAAAAGGTCAAATGTAGTGACTTTCCTATCCACCAGATGGTGCCATTATGAAATACCAGCATATCACTTCCGTGTCTCAGTGAGTGTGGCACACACTCACTGAGACATCAGTTACTCATCCCTAGTAAAAAGAGTGAATTACCACAGTATCAATGGTACGACACAAAAAAATTCTAATAATATTTGCGACAAACCTTAAATATAAGTAATCATTTATTTTATTTTTGCTAAGTTTAACCCTTTAATGGGGTTAGAAGTGAATTTGGTAAGTTTAATTTGTATCTTTAGTTGAATAAAGACATCAGGTCATAAGTGGTGTGTAGCTGTAGTTTCAGGGGTCCTTGAAAGTTATGTTGTGTGTAATTACTAATTATCATGAAGATGTGGAATGGAAGGTTCCCCCTCCCTCGCCGACACCCTGAGCACACTGTCATAATTTAATAAAGCAATGACTGAGACAGTTCTGATCAAGGTAACAAATGATGTCCCCCTGAACAAAGATGCAAGAAAAGTCTTAGTCTTAGTTCTGTCTTTGACAGAAATAAGACAGAAATCTTCTTACAGAGGTTATAAAACTGGGTGGAAATCTGTGGTTCAAGTGCTATCTCAATCACATACTTTGTTGGAATTGGTTCTGTTTCAGTGGCTGTGACCTGTGGGGTTCCTCTGGGATCAATTCTGGGACCCCTATTGCTCAACTTAGGCTAGCTAAAACGTAGCTACCATGTTTCTTACCATAATTATGCAGATGGCACACAGAACAATGTGTCGGTGACGACAGGTGAACGTTAGCATGTTGATTCACTTTGTCACTGCATTGAACAGACCAATGTGTGGATGCAAAACAATTTTCTTCAGCTAAACTCAGACAAAACTGAAACCATTGTCTGTGGCACACAGAAGTCACCTGGAGACCTCTCTCTAAAACCTAATAATTAAGTTAGAAATCCAGGACTCAGACTTGAACTTTAATAGCCATATTAAGTCAATAACATCAGCAGATTTTTTACCAGCTAAAATATTGGCAAAATCAAATTAATAGTATCCTAAGCAGACTTTCAGAGACTAGTCTATGCTTTTGTTTCTAGCACGTTAGACTACTGTAATGGCTTTTTCACTGGGCTCTCTAAACGAGCTGTACAGCAGCTGCAGTACATCCAGAATGCTGCTGCTCAAGTCCTGACAAGAACCAGGAAATACGATCATATTAGTCCAATGCTTACATCACTGTACTGGCCTTCTGTTGCTCAGAGAATAGACTTTAAAACAACAACAACATGTTATAGCCATATGAACCATCTCGGGCTCTGAGAATCTCAGGGAGTGGTCTCCTGCTGGTGCCTAAAGTCAGGACTAAACATGGTGAGACTGCGTTTTGGTTTCAAGCTTCTATAATCCGGAATAGTCTTCCGAAAGATCTGAGACAGGCCTCAATTTTAGCAATGTTCAAATCCATACTGAAAACCCTTTTGTTTAACTGTGCATATGAAAACTAAGTATTTTATCTACACTCTTTGATTTTAATTCTGTTAATTCAGGATTATGATGATTTTAGTTCTGTTTATGATTTTATTTGCCCTCTTGTAATTTTGTGCACCTGTAAAGCACTTTGATTTGACTTATGTACGAATTGTGCTCTATAAATAAACTTGCCTTACCATGAATTGATTATCGTGGACCCTGACTTAAACAAGTTGAAAAACTTATTCGGGTGTTACCATTTAGTGGTCAATTGTACGGAATATGTACTGTACTGTGCAATCTACTAATAAAAGTCTCAATCAATCAATCAATCAATCAATCAATCAATCAATCAATCAATCAATCAATCAATCAATCAATCAATCAATCAATCAATCAATCAATCAATCAATCAATCAATCCTTGCGTTGCATGTCTTCTCTGCACTGCTTTAACTCCACCATGAATTTAATGAGTGTCATGCCAAAGTATAAAATATGACTTACTTTTATTTATTCTGCATAGTAATTATTAGTAATGATGACGGTGCAAACGAGAAATGAAAAAGAACTGTTGAGCAACACAAGATTTAAAGCGTCCGATTAGAACATTGTGTTATGTAATCTTACTCTTGCACACAAGAGGGCAGCAAAACCCTTTTGCATGATAGCGTAAACTTTCCTGTGTTTTTGTCTCCGTAGTCATTACCTGCATGCAATTAAATTAATGTTGTGCTCCTGTTGTGCAGTTTTTATGACTTAGCACATGTCTGCTGCCTGTTGTGCGGATATTAGATTGTGGTTTTCATTCTTTTAACAGCTTGAATGATAAACTACTGATGTGTGTGTAATAATTTTGCTCTCCAAATAGAAAGTCCATGCAAGCTTGAGAAATGTTTGTAATATGAAATGTGACCAGCATCTGTTTCCACTCTTTCATCTCCTCATGTCTCCTTTCTTCCTGTTTATTTCTCAGCAAACAACATGTCATGTTCATCCCAGCTGACCAGCTGCTATCCGTACTGTATTTATAATGGCTTTTTAAAAACATAATTTAATGTTCCTCACAGGGTTGTGCTACAAAGGGAATGATTTACGCCTTTACACGAATGAATGAATGAATGAATGAATTCATGAAGGAAGGAAACAAATCTCACTTACCTGCCCCTACTTTGAACAACGTCAGTGATCATGATGACATGGCTAGCATCGAATCGTCTCAGCTACAAAGTCCTTACAAAAGAAAGAGTTTTCAAACACAACACACAATCTGATGTGGATGCTGATTCCCTATAGCAGGGCTGTCCAAAACATTTTCCACTAAGGGCCACAGATTTAAAAAAGTAAAGGTTACAAACTACGAGGGCCCTTTTGATATTTTTCACTTTTAAAACCAATACAATATATATATATATATATATATATATATATATATATATATATATATATATATATATATATATATATATATATATAGAATAGACTGTCGAGTTTCAGATGAAAGTTCTCTTTTTCTGGCCATTTTGAGCGTTTAAATGACCCCACAAATGTGATGCTCCAAAAACTCAATCTGCTCAAAGGAAGGTCAGTTTTGTAGCTTCTGTAACGAGCTAAACTGTTTTCAGATGTGTGAACATGATTGCACAAGGGTTTTATAATCATCAATTAGCCTTCTGAGCCAATGAGCAAACACATTGTACCATTAGAACACTGGAGTGATAGTTGCTGGAAATGGGCCTCTATACAGCTATGTCGATATTGCACCAAAAACCAGACATTTGCAGCTAGAATAGTCATTTACCACATTAGCAATGTATAGAGTGTATTTCTTTAAAGTTAAGACTAGTTTAAAGTTATCTTCATTGAAAAGTACAGTGCTTTTCCTTCAAAAATAAGGACATTTCAATGTGACCCCAAACTTTTGAACGGTAGTGTATATATATATATATATATATATATATATATATATATATATATATATATATATATATATATATATATATATATATATATATATACATATATATAGTATGATAAGTATAGTATAATATATATATATATATATATATATATATATATATATATATATATATATATATATATATATGTATATATATATATATATATATATATATATATATATATATATATATATATATATATATATATATATATATATATATATATATATATATATTTTGTGTATATATTCAGTAAATACATACACACTATATATACATTTATAATGTATGTATACAGTACATACATACACACTATACATATATACATCCATACATACTTGTATACGCACGTTCTGGAAAATAGTGGCAAAAGCAAAACAAAAATGTTTAGGTTTGAAACGTATTTGAATTTTCGTCCAGAGGTGTCCAGAGTTCGGCCCGGGCGCCTTTTGCAGCCCCCAGTATATTTTTCAATGGCCCAGAGCAGGCAGAATATCTTTAAGGGCAAACCTGAAGCGAATAATCATAAAAGGCTATTAGAAAAAAAGTATGTTACAAGATACAAGATACTGACTGGCTCAGCACGTCTTGACCGACATTGGATTAGTTGTAGTGTATATAACTGAGAAAAATATAAAAAATATATTTCAATTGTTCTATATGTTTGGAAAGTATTTGGACTGAAAGGTATTCCAACAGGTCACTATTGCACAAATAATTTTTGCTCAACACAAATAAATCCACAGATTCCGACACTCACTTGGACATCTGCTCATGCACATGATTTATATCCATCTTGTGCGTGACATTAAACAAGCAGCCTTTGCTACAAGACCTACTGCACACCGCAGTGGAGAACAATAGAGCGCTGCATACGGCAAATTAATTACATAAACAAACGCATGATTAAAAGGGGTACCGGGGCTCTAAAGCCAGCTGTGTGACACAGCTTGTACACATGTGTTTCTGCTCGCTATAAATCAAACGTCCCATTGTGTTCATCTGGAGCGAATTAGGAGAGAATGGAAGGAGGGGAAAGTGGTAAGAAGGGGGATGGGCTTTGATATACAGAGAAGGAAATGGGTAATGTCCTGAAACCACATGCTAAATCCTAATAGTAGCTGGTAACTGATAGGGAGGAGACATGCAGATAGATGTTGTGTGTCTGCAATTTATAACCTGCTCTTCTTTTTGCCTTTGAACTAGCTTTAAAATACGCTGATGTTAATAATCGGCCTAACCTTGGATAATTGTGTTTATCCCTACATATATTTAGAGCTGCCAGCATAGTCAGAGTGTTTGTGAGCAGAATGGGCTTAGCATGACAAATATTGGTATAAATCCCAGCACTGCAAATATCACATGGTTTGATTACTTGAAGTGAAATGAAGTGAATTATATTTATGTAGCGCTTTTTCTCGAGTGACTCAAATCAATTTCTTTTACATTAAGAAACCGATTATCTACATTTAAGCTATTTACACCCAGTATGGGTGGCACTATAAAGCGAGGTGAGTGAAGTGTCTTGCCCAAGGACACGACAGCAGTGACTAGGATGGCGGAAGCTGGATTCGGACCGGCCGTCCTACCATTTGAGCCACGCCGCCCCACAAAAAAAAGATGTTTTCTCTAGAAAAAAGTGAGAAAAGAACAAGAAAGTTTGATCATATTACACCTATACTGGCTACCTGTGCACTTAAGATGCGACTACTTACGTATAAAATACTAAAGGGTCTAGCTCCATCCTATCTTGCTGATTGTATTGTACCATATGTCCTAGCAAGAAATCAGCGTTCTAAGAACTCCGGCTTATTAGTGATTCCCAGAGCCCAAAAACAGTCTGTGGGCTATAGAGCGTTTTCTATCCGGGCTCCAAAACTCTGGAATGCCCTCCCGGTAACAGTTAGAGATGCTACCTCAGTAGAAGACTTTAAGTCCCATCTTAAAACTCATTTGTATACGCTAGCCTTTAAATAGACCCCCCCTCTCCTGCGTGGAGAGGTTATTAGGTGACCACAGATGACGCGCTAGCTGTTCAAAGTCGGGACCCGGGGTGGACCACTCTTCTGTGCATCACTCAAGATGATCCCCTGCTGGCCCCACTATGGACTGGACTCTCACACTATTAACTAGATCCACTGGACGTCCATTGCACCGGTCACCCAGGTGGGGGGTGGGGGGGGGGTCCCCACATCTGAGGTTCCCTCCAAGGTTTCTCATTGTATCCCATTGGGTTGAGTTTTTTCTTGCCCTGATGTGGGATCTGAGCCGAGGATGTCGTTGTGGCTTGTGCAGCCCTTTGAGACACTTGTGATTAAGGGCTACCGGTATATGAATAATTTTTGATTGATTGATTGATTGAAACTGAATGGTTTTCTCGTATCCAGTTCTACAGACTTACACAGGTGGAGCAAAACGACTTCCCGCCCTTTCAAGTGAAACAGAGCTTTTCTTCTTGTCACTCACTCATATTTAAAAAAAACAAAAAAAAACAGTTCTTGAAAAAGTCATATCTCAACTCATATTCAGGTTTGTTTCAATTCCGTGCCCATACTGTAAATAATCTAACGAGGGCGTTTATTTAACGGAGCGTTAATTAGAAGCAAGCAATAATTAGAGACAGGCTGTATTTTCCCAAGTGTGAAAACATATTATGTATCATATAAGTTATTTTTTTAACTTTAATAATGATTGCACGAGAAATTTTAAAGGAAAACATCGCTCTCTTTGACCACTTTGGTCACCTTAAAAACTAACAAAAATGTATGTCAAATATAGTGACTTTTTAAATCCAGCAGAGGGCGCCATTATGAAACACCAACACAGTATCAGTGCAGTATCGCGATACACTGAATGAGGCGTCATTTACCCATCACTAGCTACTAGCCCAGTGTTTTTCAACCTTTTTTGAGCCAAGGCACATTTTTATCATTGAAAAAATCCAGAGGCACACCACCAGCAGAAAACATAAAAAAATGGAACTCAGTAGCCGATATTGACATTAAAAAGTCATTCTCGCAATTGTTGGATATGAATTCAACCCATAACCAACCATGCATCACTATAGCTCGTCTCAAAGTAGGTGTACTGTCACGACCTGTCACATCACGCCGTGACTTATTTGGAGTTTTTTGGTGTTTTCCTCTGTGTAGTGTTTTAGTTCTTGTCTTGCGCTCCTATTTTTGTGTTGATTGTCATGTCATGTACGGATGTGCTTTGTGGACGCCGTCTGCTGCTCCACACGCTGCAAGTCTTTGCTGTCGTCCAGCATTCTGTTTTTGTTTACTTTGCAGCCAGTTCAGTTTTAGTTTCGTTTCGCATTAAGCTTCAATGGCTTTTCTTAGCGGCACTCGCCTTTTGTTTATTTTTGGTTTAAGCGTTAGATACCTTTTTACCTGCACGCTGCACTGCAAAAACTGAAATCTAAGTAAGATTAAATATCTCAAATAAGGGTGATATTTGCTTATTTTCTGTGTAATAAGATAATTCTTCTTACTAAGCAGATTTTATGTTAGAGTCTTTTACTTGTTTTAAGGGTTTTGGCCCTAAATTATCTCAGTAAGATATTACAGCTTGTTAGTGAGATTTTATGACCTATATTGAGTAAAACATGCTTGAAACTAGAATATCAACTTTTGCAAAGCTGTGTCATCAACACTCACAAGTATAAAACTACTTTTTTAAAGTAATAATTTCTTACTTCAAGCGTGAAAAAAAAAATCATGATTTTGACACTAATGTGTCTCATAATTAAAACAGATGACAGCCAAATGGACTTTGCTGTTTTATTTTCAATGAAACAATAGAAAATACGTACTCATATAGTAGTACAGTTGGCACAGTACAGTAAACTGAGAGTTAATATTTAAACATTTAACATGTGACATTTCAAACAATTTTGAACAGAAATAGTTCATGCACATTCAAATAAATTCCTCAAAATTACAACATGCGCACTAATTGACTGAAAGAGCACGCACTTGGCGCGATGATGTCATGTTATCGATGGAAAAATGCATGTTTAAACTATATGATTTGCCTGAGCGGCTAGGAAACCCAGAGAGTAACAAGCGGTTGCTTTGTTGCCTTTCCATTAAGAACAATAAATTAGTTTTTAGTATAAGTTTGCTGGTTTCAAGAAATTTAATGCCGAGCGCATATCATTATGTTAAGATAATGGCACTAGCATGGCACAAGAATATTTTTCAACATATTGAGCAAAAAGGTCTCTTTTTTTTCTACCAAGAAAAATGCACTTGTTAATTAGTGACAATATACTTATTTTAAGGTATTTTTGGGTTCATTGAGGTTAGCTAATTTTAATTGTTGTGGAAAGACTTGACAAGCCAAATGTTCTAGTTCTGTTGGCAGATCATTTTGCTTAGTTCAAATAAAATACCCCTAATTTTTGTTTTGTTTTTTCTTGTTTTTGAACACAGACTTTTTACAGTGTGCCTCCCGCTGTCTGCATATTGTGATCACGACAAACATCCACAAAGCAATTAGCTACCTGCTGCCACCTACTGATATGGAAGAGTATTACACGGTTACTCTGCCGCGCTCTAGACAGGACAGACACTCAACAACGGCGCATTATTTGCGGATTATAATTACTGGTTTGCAAAAGAATAGTTTTAACCCAATTAGGTGAAATGACATCATTTCCCACGGCACACCAGACTGTATTTCACGGCACACTAATGTGCTGCGGCACAGTGGTTGAAAAACACTCTACTCGCCTATACATCCAGTTTTATATGCAAACTTCAATGCATTCCCAACATATTTTGGGGTTGCTGCCTTGCGTAAGAGCTCACATGAGAGTGTCCTCGTACGATGCTTCATTGTTTGACAAGAAGGTAATGTTACATTTCATGAAAGTGCTCGCCACGGCCGTGCGCGCATGACTGAAGCGAATCACATCAAGAAAACTATTCTGGGAATGGACAATATCACAAATGACGTGCTTCCAGGTTTTATTTACTGATAAGGAAACTCACATTCCTACGTGGAGGAAATATCGACACAGTCAGTGTCTTTTCCACTGCAGCGTTTCAGAGATGACAGAGATTATTTGAGGATAACGAAGCGCAACATGGCCGCCCAAACCAGATCAAAGCTGAGACAATCAAAGCCAGAGAAAGCTACAGCAGTGAGTTCTTTTTAAATGTCTGCTTTCACCCTCCCGCCCCCGAAAGAACCCAGGGGCTCAGGTTCGTCACTTCACCTCTTTTCCATCCCGCCTCCCTCTGTGGAGCCGACATAAAGCCCCCAACACGGCGATGGCGAGCAGCGAGGCATCGACATAAATCCTTCAAAGCAAACAGTCTGCAGTTCGGTGACCCGTGAAAATATTAAAACCTGAGACACCGCGCAAGGCCGCCGCCGATTAGACAGCGCACTGGTCGTAATGGTTGAGGGCAAGATCTGGCGAGATGGACGTGACAAACAACTGGTGGTGACTCGTGCCAGGTAGTCTGGAAATGAAAAGTCCAGCACGGCCTGGGTTCTCACGTAAGAAAACAATCAGCAAAGTATTTTGACTTTGCGACCTCTGACCCTTGACCCGCTTGACTGTGTGTTCTGGAGCTGATGAATGCATTTCCTCTGCCTTGCAGACGACTACTACTGCTTTCACTTCACACAAGTATGAAAATGAACATCAGACAGCTCATCCATCACTTCTAGTCCTTTTTTTCCCCTTCTGCCTTCCTGCAGTAATACATTTACGACCAGAACTATTTAGACAATGACAGATTTATTCATGTAATGATTTTGCCGCGATACGCCACCGCCGTGGATTTCAAATAAAACAATTTGTATGCCTTTAGCTTTGATTTAAGAGGTTTGTTGGCAGGATTACAGAAGAACGACTTATGATTTACACTAATTTTGCAGAGGATCCCATAAGATTACAGCACAAGCTTCCTAAACTGAGGGTCAGATCAATCCACCAAATTAGGATTTCAGACAAATAATTGCCGCGCCTAATTACCAAACACGGGCTGACAAAGAACTTTGAGTCGTGGCCATAACCGGATGAGTGACAGCAAGAAAGACCAATAGCCTTTTTGGTGAGAAAGGGCAGAGCCAATTGATGAACTTGTGGGCAGTCTAAACAGAAACAGGCTTCTGCTCCAGCGGCCGTTTTCCACTTGGTCCTAGTGCTTGTCTATGTTTAATGAAGCCAAACATTGTTTTTGGATGGTAAAAACCACAGGGGACTAAAATGGTCGTTTGAAAAAGTGAACTCAAACACTTGGCTAGGAAACAAGTTGTCAAGCACTCAGAGCTTACTCAGGCGGACTGCCACAAGGTCACAGGTGTCAAATTAAGGCCCAGGGGCCACATGTGGCCCGGAAAAACCTGCACATATGTATGTCAATACGGCATTTTGTCATTTTTGCTAAATATGTTTCAGTTCTGGCAGAATGCAATTATACCACATGCAAAAGCAGTTCTTCTTAAAGGCCTACTGAAATGCGATTTTCTTATTTAAACGGGAATAGCAGGTCCATTCTATGTGTCATACTTGATCATTTCGCGACATTGCCATATTTTTGCTGAAAGGATTTAGTAGAGAACATCGACGATAAAGTTCGCAACTTTTGGTCGCTGATAAAAATGCCTTGCCTGTACCGCAAGTAGCGTGACGTCACAGGTTGTGGAGCGCCTCACATCTGCACATTGTTTACAATCATGGCCACCAGCAGCGAGAGCGATTCGGACCGAGAAAGCGACGATTTCCCCATTAATTTGAGCGAGAATGAAAGATTTGTGGATGAGGAAAGTGAGAGTGAAGGACTAGAGGGCATTGGAAGCTATTCAGATAGGGAAGATGCTGTGAGAGGCAGGTGGGACCTGATATTCAGCTGGGAATGACTAAAACAGTAAATAAACACAAGACATATATTTACAACACAACCAGGCTTATATTTAATATGCCACAAATTAATCTGCATAACAAACACCTCCTCCCTCCCGTCCATATAACCCGCCAATACAAATCAAACACTCGCACAACACACTCAATCCCACAGCCCAAAGTACTTTTCACCTCCGCAAAGTTCGTACAGCACATATATTTCCCCAAAGTCCCCAAAGTTACGTACGTGACATGCACATAGCGGCACGCACGTATGGCAAGCGATCAAATGTTTGGAAGCCGCAGCTGCGTACTCACGGTACCCCGTATCCAACTCAAAGTGCTCCTGGTAAGAGTCTCTGTTGTCCCAGTTCTCCTCCTCCGTGACGTCACGCACAGATGTCATCATACCGAGACGTTTTCAGCAGGATATTTCACTGGAAATTTAAAATTGCACTTTACTAATCTAACCTGGCCGTATTGGCATGTGTTGCATTGTTAAGATTTCATCATTGATAAATAAACAATCAGACTGCGTGGTCGGTAGTAGTGGGTTTCAGTAGGCCTTTGACTCAAAATTATTTGATGCAAAAAGCATTAATAAGCATTATTTTTGTCACTGAAACACTTTTTTAAATTATTTCAACAGTAGCTGAACTTTGATATATTCATGTCACCTTGACTTAGTTCAGTTCAGTTCCAGTTTATTTTAAACATGCATACGATATAGAACAATTTCCCTTGTGGATCATTAAAGTTTGTCTAAGTCTAAGTCTATAGCAGTGGTTCTTAACCTGGGTTCGGTGAGTCGGCCTCAGGGGTTCGGCGGAGCCTCCGCCACAGAGGTAAAGACACATCCGACTTATTGTGTAAATAAAAACTTTTCCCTATCAGCGTATTATAGATACCCCCAAACAATGTTCCCCCTAATTTTCCATCTGATTTGCAGGTTGTTTGATTGATCGAGTTAAACTTTTACTAGCAGATTGCAAAGGAAGAGAATACATTATATGAAACAGTACAGTTTACACAGTACAGTACATATTCCGCACAATTGACCACTAAATGGTAACACCCAAATACGTTTTTCAACTTGTTTAAGTCGGGGTCCACGTTAATTAATTCATGGTAATGTGTGTAATTTGTTGTGAGTTCATGCACTGTGTTGGTTTTGTTCTTTGAACAATGTGATGTTCATGCACGGTTCATTTTGTGCAACAGTAAAAAAACATGACTTTTTCTCGAATTTGAAAAAAAATAAAAATAATTATTTTTCACTAAAGAAGGGTTCGGTGAATGCGCATATGAAAGTGATGGGGTTTGGTACCGCCAACAAGGTTAAGAACCACTGCGATATAGGGATGTCCTATAATATCGGACTGCCGAAATTATCGGCCGATAAATGCTTTAAAATGTCATATTGAAAATTATCGGTATCGGTTTCAAAATTATCGGTATCTGTTTCAAAAAGTAAAATTTATGACTTTTTAAAACGCCGCTGTGTACACGGACGTAGGAATAAGTACAGAGCGCCAATACACCTTAAGGCACTGCCTTTGCATGCTGGCCCAGTCACATAATATCTACGGCTTTTGACACACTCACAAGTGAATGGAAGGCATACTTGATAAACAGCCATACAGGTCACACTGAGGGTGTTCGTATAAACAACTTTAACACTGTTACAAATATGCGCCACACTGTGAACCCACACCAAACAAGAATGACAAACACATTTCGGGAAAACATCCGCACCGTAACACAACATAAACACAACAGAACAAATACCCAGAACCCCTTGCATCACTAACTCTTCCGGGACGCTACAATATACACCCCCGCTACCCTCTACCCCCCTCCACCTCAACACCACCCCCCCAACCCCGCCCACCTCAACCTCTTAATGCTCTCTCAGGGAGAGCATGTCCCAAATTCCAAGCTGCTGTTTTGAGGCATGTTAAAAAAAATAATGCACTTTGTGACTTCAATAATAAATATGGCAGTGCGTGCCATGTTGGCACTTTTTTCCATAACTTGGGTTGAAGTTGTTCTCTTATTTTGGAAAACCTTGTTAAATTGTTTAATGCATCCAGCGGGGAATCACAACAAAATTAGGCATAATAATGTGTAAATTCCACTGTATATATCGGTATCGGTTGATATCGGCATCGGTAATTAAGAGTTGGACAATATCGGAATATCGGATATCGGCAAAAAAGCCATTATCGGACATCTCTAATACGATATAATGTAATGCATCACATATTTCCAGTTGTTTCATTACAGAACGTCCGAAAAGGAGTAGGAAGAAGCTGAGTTTATTTAATCCTACCCCTTTTCATACCATAGCAATTTTATCCTATTTCCTTTTTCTCTGTAACAAAACAGTGAATAAATAAATAATAAATAAATAATATACCATAGTAATAGTAATAGTCATTTTATTTAAGACCCAGGGGGATCCACTTAAAAGTACAGTTAGGGCACACTTCAAAATGCGCTAGCTCGATGCTAATTTACATTGAATTTGCTATAGACATGCTAAAGATTAGCATTAGTGATTTTACGTGGCAGGGCTCAGACGGTATAAAGGCTGTGCCAGCAACTTTAGAGTTCCTGGTTTGTATCCAGGTTCCACCATCCTAGTCACGTTGTGTCCCTGGGAAGGAGACTTCACCCACCTTGCTCCTGATGGCTCGTGGTTTGCGCCTTGCATGGCAGCTTCCGCCCTCAGTGTGTGTGAACGTGATGTATAATGTAAAGTGCTTTGGGTATCGTAAAAGCGCTATATAAATACAGATCATTTAAACACCTTCAATTTAGTAAAGAAAGCTACAACTAAGATATGCGTTACAATCAAACAGTTGGAGTGTAAAAAGTACAATACTTACAGTACAAACACTTTGTAGGACTCAACAAAAGACAAGACTGGCACATGGCAAAGACTACTTCCTGGTTAAAGCAACCCAACATAGCTTATTCACTAGTGGTATCTAATGTCTTGGAATTGCAAAGTCTACTATAAAATGCAATATAGTAGAGTACTTGCAAATGAGACACAAAAGAAAACAAGATGACAAATTGACAGCTCAGCTCAGTGTCAAATGTTGAATACAAATATTTAGATTTTTTTTAAACAACTAACATTTATTAACACATTTGAACACACACAAAAGTACCGACAAGTGGTACCGTTGAGTACTAATATCGGCTCCCAGGTACCAGGAGTTGGTACCGTATCAATTCAAATGTAAAAAGGTACCCATCCCTGGTTGTGATAGTGTTCCTAAAACTAGGGTCTCCAAAGTCCAGCCCAGGGCCTATTTTTGGCACACAATTATTGGCCAACATCTTATTTCTAATTTAAAGGCCTACTGAAATGAATTTTTTTAATTTAAACGGGGATAGCAGATCGTTAAGTACACTAGGAAAACCGGGAGGGTCGGCAAGTATGCAGCTGAGCCGCATCAGAGTGGTCAAAGAGCCGCATGCGGCTCTGGAGCCGCGGGTTGCCGACCCCTGACCTAACCCAAGGTTCATAAAGCTTATATATTTAAAAAAAGTTACGTACGTGACGCGCACGTACGGTCAAGCGATCAAATGTTTGGAAGCCAAAGCTGCATACTCACGGTACCTGGTATTCAGCTGGGAATGACTAAAACAGTAAATAAACACAAGACATATATATACTCTATTAGCCACAACACAACCAGGCTTATATTTAATATGCCACAAATTAATCCTGCATAAAAACACCTACGTGTTTGTTATGCTAGCTCCTAGCTCCTCTGCTAGCTCCTAGCTCCATAGAACACGCCAATACAATTCAAACACCTGATCAACACACACAATCACTCAGCCCAAAAGACCGTTCACCTAACCCAAGGTTCATAAAGCTTATATATTTAAACAAAGTTACGCATGTGACGCGCACGTACGGTCAAGCGATCAAATGTTTGGAAGCCAACGCTGCATACTCACGGTAGCACGTCTGCGTCTTTGTCATCCAAATCAAAGTAATCCTGGTAAGAGTCTGTGTTGTCCCAGTCCTCTACAGGCGTCTGTGTATCGAAGTCAAAAGTCCTCCTGGTTAGAGTCTCTGTTATCCGAGTTCTTCCATCTTGACTGCATCTTTCGGGAATGTAAACAAAGAAGCGCCGGCTGTGTACGTGTTGTTGCTGACTTCCCTCGCAAAATAGACGCTTCACACCGACAACTTTCTTCTTTGCTTGCTCAGCTTTTCTCCATAATGCAATGAACAAATTGCAACAGATTCACCAACACAGATGTCCAGAATACTGTGGAATAATGACATGAAAACAGAGCTATTTCGTATTGACTTCAATGGTGTCCGAATACTTCCGTTTCAATGATTGACGTCACGCGCATACGTCATCCTCAGAGGCGTTTCGAACCGGAAGTTTAGCGGGAAATTTAAAATTGCACTTTATAAGTTAACCCGGCCATATTGGCATGTGTTGCAATGTTAAGATTTCATCATTGATATATAAACTATCAGACTGCGTGGTCGGTAGTAGTGGCTTTCAGTAGGCCTTTAAGCATGGCTCAAGAAGAATTACGCAGTGGGGCAACACGAAAAACCATAAAAACGATAAGATTGAAAAGTACTGCTTATAAAAAAAGAAGATCTATTAAACAAAAAAGTGGCCTTCCATATTCTTTCTGAATGTGGTTTGTTTGTACACCCCCATCTTAAACATACGTTTATGGTATTAGTGACATACTTTAGTACAGGGGTCTCAAACTCAATTTGCCTGGGGGCCACTGGATGCAGAGTCTGGGTGAGGCTGGGCCGCAAGAAATGATTTCTTAAAAAAATTATTTTTAAATGTCTTTATTTTTATTTTCAACACAAAATAAAATAAAAATATAAATGAACAAAATGAGAATTAAGTAAATAAATCAGTTATAAGTAATAACAAGAGAGGAGAAGTCTAGCAAAACTCTTAGCCATTATGGACAACACCTCCCACCCACTACACTCGGACCTTGTGGGGAGAATGAGCACGTTCAGTGGAAGGCTCAGACTCCCAAAATCCAACACGAAACGACACAGGAGGTCCTTCATACCGACAGCCATCAGACTGTATAATGCATATGTTCCTTGACTGCACTTAAATGTAGAGTATATGTAGTATATGTAGAATATATTTATATATTATATATATAATATATTATATATATTATATTATTTATTGTTATTCTTGTCTCTTGTGAGCGAACTGTGGTGCTGAATTTCCCCCAGGGATCAATAAAGTACTTCCACTTTCCTTTCGTTGAAATCAGACTCAAGCACTTTAATCACATCCAATGGTGTAATTACTTCTTTGACTTGGGTGCGACAAATGTAGTGCACTTCCTCCAACAACTGATCAGATGGTGAATTGGGTGTCACTTCTTTGACAACAATCCTGTGGCTGCATCCAATCGCATCTCCATAGTCAACACATGGATCAAGTCCTCCAACTATGGTCCAGCTAAGATCTGTTTTCTGAGCAAAGGGCTAATTGTCTCTTCCTGACACGACTTCTCTGGGTACCAGAGCTTGTGAACAGTTGTAACCTATTAGCAGACCAACATCGCATTCAATTAGAGGGGCGATCTCATCCGCGAGGTGCTCTAAGTGAGGCCATGCTCTTGCTGCGTTCGGAGTGGGAATGTGACTTAGATTGGCAGGGATAAACTCTCTTGTATATGTCATGGGAAGAGGGATTCTCTTTGACGAGTAGAAGCCTCTGACTTGTAGACCTGTCAGCTTTTGACTAGGAATGACTGTGTCTTTGGATGACAGTGTGGAGAGCTTTAACTGCACATTTTTCTTGTCTGTGTCCAGAACATCTGCCTTTTCTTGCAGAACAAATGTTGTGTCACTCTGACTGTCTAAAAGACCATAAATCAGTATTTCTTGTTCTGGATTACTTGTTGTGGACAACCACACTGGAAAAATTGTGGATGTGAGGTTACCATTGTCGCTTCGGATAACACGGTTTGAGATAGCCTCAGTTGGTGTTTCTTGACTTGGTTCCTTAGTTCGTTTGGTTTCCTTTGACTCACTTGTCCCTTTTGTTTCCCTTTGGATGTCCTTATTCTTTCTTGACTCTTTTTCTTGTTCTTCATGTAAACATGTTGGGTGTTTCCCCTTGCATGTGTTGCAGATACTTCTCTTTTCACATTTCTTGGAGATGTGTCCAGAGTTAAGACAACCGAAACACAATCCCTTGTCTTTTACAAATTGCACTTTTGCAGCGTTCTCCTTCTCCATGAACTTTCGACATGTCAGAATGTTGTGATTTGACCTTTCACAGATCTCACACTTCAGTGTATCGGTTTTCTCTTCCGTACTGCTTGTCAATGTCCTTGCTCCAACATTCCGAGTCATTGAAGTTTTCTCTTTCTTTTTCTTTGAATCATTTGCCTTGAGAGCACTTAGAGATGTCACTGGGTTGCACGCGATCCTGGCTTCCTTTTCTACAAAGTTGACAAAATGGTTGAATGTAGGAAATGAACCACACTGATCTTCAATCTCAACTACTTTACGATTCCATCTTGCCGTAAGCCAATCAGGAAGCTTGCTGAGCATTCTCTGGTTCTCATAGCAGTCATTTAGAATTTGAAGACTCTTTATCTGTAGCATTGCCACTTCGCAACCTTTGAGAAAGTCTGAGAACTCTCTTAGTTCCACATTATCCTTGGTTCCAATTGTTGGCCAGACTGAGAGCTTGTCTCTGAAAGCTTTGGCGATTACAAATGGACTACCATATCTTTCTTCCAGAGTATTCCAAGCTGTACGGTATGCCATTTCTGTTCCGAGCAGAAAGTAGCTTTCGACTGCCTTTCTCGCAGGACCGCCAACATACTTTCGGAGGTAGTAGATCTTTTCAGCCACTGGGATGTTCTTTCTTTCAATCAGTAATTGAAAATACATTTTCCAGTTCTTGTACTTAATGGGATCTCCATTGAAAACTGCGGGCTCTGGAACCGGTAGACGGCTAATGTTGATGGACTCTGTCAATGCTTTAGCCAGTGCTGTTATGCCATCTTCTGGTATTTCATTGCTATTAGGTTGCCCTCTTGTGGTGTCTTTTGGTATGAATGGTTGTGCATGTGGATTGCAACCTGAATATTCATTTTTCACTTCACACTGTCTTACTGGCTTGGATGGTAGCTTCCTTGGTGTGCTCCTTCCATGCAGAAGATCTGACAATTCCTCCTCTGGGTTGCCTTCTTGTTCATACACTTCCAGTCGCGCTTTTGCAGCATTCATTTGCTTTACCGTTTCCAAGCGTTCAAGCTCCCTCTTCTTTCGTTCCATTTCTTTCTCAAGCATTTCGAGTTCACTTTGGCCACGTTCCATTTCTTCTCCCTGGTATTTTGCATACTCCTCAGCATGTCTAGTTGTATAATGACGGTTCAAAATGTATTTCTTGTGCACTGCAACTTTCTCTGTGCAAATAAGACACGACGGGGTGCCCCTGTGCTCAACAAAGAAATATTGCATCTCCCACTTTTCCTGGAATTGTTTTTGCTCATCACTAATCTTTCTCTTCACTGCACGCTTTCAAAAAGACATGTTTTAGGTTGTGGAATATATTTGTATTTAACCGACGCACGGAGAATAATGTTATTTCCGCAATGTGTGTCGTTCCGCTTTTCCTCCCGACAGCAACACGGCGGTCGGCGGAAAGTACCGGGAAAAAGTGACGGCTCCCGGAGTGTTATATGGCGTCATATAAAAATATATGTAGTGTTCATCGTGTGAGGCAATGCAAATTAAACAATTAAAAAAACAAATAACGGTTTGAATTGGTCCAGGTTATCTGGGACTTTATTACCGACGGACAGGTGTCGCGGTGTGACTGCAGCCAGGCACGTAAGACAACCCTTGTCTCCATGGCAACGTTTGTCTCGCTTTCACTCATTTGCTGCTTTTCCACTAACGCAGGGTTATTTTGGACCCAAATAACAAAATTCGTCTTTGTCTGGAGCCAACGGGAGGGGGGGGGGGGGGGGGTGTTCGCTGTGGAGTTTACAGTTACGGTAGCACAATTAGCCCTGATCATGACTAACGTGTTACACATCCGATTCGCCCAGCGACTCTCTGTCGGAGTATCAGCGCTGGGGTCCAGTGCACCACAGTTTTGTATTGTCGCTCGGTCCTTCGGAAGCTACGGCACCGCTCGGCTCGTCTCCCCTGCCCGGACCGGCGGGAGCGAGAAAGACACACACAGTGACAGAGAGCGAGAGAGAGAGAGCGTGCGAGAGAGCGAGCGAGGGAGGTAGGGAGGGAGGAAGAGCGCGTGCCGGTCTCGTGGAAAAGCAGCAAAACGTTTCTCTGCTTGCATCACGCAAGTGACGTCAATGTTCGGCCCTCGTGAGCCATATACCACACAATGATTGGTAGATTCCTTGTAGCCCGGAAGAGTTAGGGCTACAAGGAATTCTGGGTATTTGTTCTGTTGTGTTTATGTTGTGTTACGTGTGGATGTTCTCCCAAAATGTGTTTGTCATTCTTGTTTGGTGTGGGTTCACATTGTGGCGCATATTTGTAACATTGATAAAGTTTTTTTTATACAGCCACCCTCAGTGTGACATGTATGACTGTTGACTAAGTATGCATTGCAGTCACTGTTGAAGCTGCATATAACATGTGACTGAGCAGGCACACTGTATGGAGAAAAAGTGGACGCTAAACCTCGTGTCGTCAATATTGTTGTCCTCAGTATTATTGACGGGTGAAAATCGGGAGGGTTGGCAAGAATGCTTCAGCTCCGCACACAGCGCTGTCAAGCTCCATTCATATAAAACTCGTGGGCCGCACTAACATTAAACGTTCATATTAAGGTGCGGGCCGCACAATAACGTCTCGTGGGCCGCAATTGGCCCACGGGCCGCATGTTTGAGACCCCTGCTTTAGTAAGTATAAGCCAGTTCTTCACTTTTTCCTATGACTTTTTGACATTGGTATTTGTTTTTGTTTTTTTTAGTATCCCCCCCCCCCTCATTTTGAGTAAATAAAACATAAATCTTATTGGTACTATTCCAACATATGCAGGCCTAGGTTTTATGTAAAAGTGTACAATTAGGTGATGAGCCAATTTTGGTTTGTTTGGCCTTACTGAAGATGAAGTCGTTTATGTGTTTCTTTACCTGTGCCTTATTAAAAAGAGGCAGGCAGCAAAACAATCCCCACTAATTATTTAGAGACCATATCTCCAGTGGAATACCTACTGAGGATTTTATCAAGGTTAATGACAAAAATACCTTTTTCTTCATTTAGATCTGAGCATTTGAATGCACCATCTGGAGCACACTTGGAAACAAGCTTAATTGCCGCTACACAATACCATAAATCAGTAAAGAGTGATTCATTTAAGTTTGCCAAAGTATGTCTAGTGAAGTGAAATAAAGTTGGATTGTGGATATAAAGCCGTAAACAAAGGTGGAAAAACAAACGATGCCTGAGGTGTTTGCTCTGGCCTCGGGGACAGAGGCCACAGGTAGACGCCTCCGAGGGATAACTTCTCTTC
The DNA here is from genome assembly GCF_033978785.1 of Entelurus aequoreus. NCBI lineage: Eukaryota > Metazoa > Chordata > Actinopteri > Syngnathiformes > Syngnathidae > Entelurus > Entelurus aequoreus. The sequence goes on from NC_084746.1 coordinate 26,225,478, forward strand.
AGACAGAATCCATCAATTGGACCTAAGGCAGAGGTCCAAATGTCATAAATTAGTATAGCATCTAAATCATTAAACCGGAGATCAAACACTTTCCTTGGGAGTCTGTGAGAGCTGATGTTGATTTTGTTGTTTCATCCATCTATTTATCTGCTTTTTTCTGTTTGTCTGTCTTGAATCTCAAATAATTCATATGCCCTCTTGCCAAAGGCAATCGCATACAGCAGTTAGTCGCAGTGGTGCTATATACTACACTTAAAAGGATAAATATTGCTTAAAAACACGGCATAGTTCTTATTATTATATGTTTCAAATCTAATTTCCAAGCTGCTATACCAAGAGGTGTGCTGTAACTCCCAACAGGAAGTCCAGTGTAGGGACGTGCGTATCGATCCTGTGGTATCGATATATCGATACTCACACGCTACTCATTTGGCATCACTTTTCTGAAAAAAGTATCGATATAAACCAAAAAACGGCGTGTGGGGGGTGCAAGCATCACTTTCAGATGTTTTTGATGACTTACTTAACTTACTATGTGCTGGGACACCCCTGTACCTGGCAGAGTATAGAGCTGGCCCAGTCACGTCACAGGAGACAGCGAATGAGCGTCGTCAACGTGCAACACACACACAGCCAGCCGACAGCGTTGTTACTTTTCCTGAACAGCAATCTGAGACTTCAGTAAAGTGTAACGTGTGACGACATATCTCGAGTACACTAAAGGTGTGATGGTGTCAGACATTTTTGTAGATCATTTTTCCAAGTTCATTTTCTCAGGGAACTGTCTTTCGTATGCAGGTTTATAGGACAAGGAAATCCTAGTTTATTGTGATAAGGAAATTATTGACTTTGCTTCAGAGAAGTGTTATGAGTTTACTTCCACAAAGAGGTTTGAAACATAACATTGTTATGAATAATAGTTTTTTAAAGCTTTTTCTACCAAGACTTTTTTTTTGAGAAATAAGAAAAGTGAAAATGTGTATATTTTTGTTTATATTTAATTTATTTTTCATATTTATGTTATTTATTTTAATTTTACTTTTATTATATATTGACCATAATAAATGTGGTATAAATGGTCTGTATTTGTCTTGTGAGTTGTCTTGAATAATAACAATAGTAATAATATTTTTGACTGACAAAAATTGGCAATAAGAAATTAATGGTATCGGTATCGATGAAAATGCAAGAAAAAGTATCGGTATCGTATCGAATCCTAAAAGTGTGGTATCGCCCATCCCTAGTCCAGTGTCAGTGCCGGAAGCTTAAAATGATCGTATTTTGAGGAAATTGGTTGCACACACCCGATTTAACATTGCTCAGGACCATTTGCTGCAGTAAGAAATTGCTGCAGAATACAGACCGTGTTAAGTTTAGCTTATAAGGCAGTTTTACCTTGAAATTATTTTCAATTCTGCTGGAAAAAAAGCTGCCACTGGCAGACACCTGGCTGTAAAGGGGAACTTGAGGCAATGCACAACATCAGGTGCGGTGCCGAATGTTACAAGGGGCCAAATAGGACATCCATCCATCCATCCATTTTCTACGACTTGTCCCTCTCGGGGTCAGAAGGAAATAAATAAATACAAAACCCAAAACCAGTGAAGTTGGCACGTTGTGTAAATCGCAAATAAAAACAGAATAAAATGATTTGCAAATCCTTTTCAACCAATATTCAATTGAATACACTGCGAAAACAAGATATTTAAGGTTAGAACTGGAAAACGCTGTTATTTTTTGCCAATATTAGCTCATTTAGAATTTGATGCCTGCAACATGTTTCAAAAAAGCTGGCACAAGTGGCAAAAAAGACTGAGAAAGTTGAGGAATGCTCATCAAACAGTTGTTTGGAACATCCCACAGGTGAACAGGCTAATTGGGAACAGGTGAGTGCCATGAAAGCAGCTTCTATGAAATGCTCAGTCATTCACAAACAAACAAAACAAAAAAGTACAAAAACATGCACCTGGGGATAGGTTGATTGGCAACACTAAATTGGCCCTAGTGTGTGAATGTGAGTGTGAATGTTGTCTGTCTATCTGTGTTGGTCCTGCGATGAGGTGGCGACTTGTCCAGGGTGTACCCCGCCTTCCGCCCAATTGTAGCTGAGATAGGCTCCAGCGCCCCCCGCGACCCCGAAGGGAATAAGCGGTAGAAAATGGATGGATGGATGGAAAAAGTACATCAAGCAACAATGGGAAATAATTCCACCTGAAAAGCTTAAAAAATTGGTCTCCTCAGTTCGCAAACGTTGAAAAAGTGTTGTTAAAAGGAAAGGCCATGTAACACAGTGGTAAAAATGGCCACTGTCTCAAATTTTTTTTATTTTTTAAAATTCTAAGTTAATGATTATTTGCCAAAAAAAAATTAAGTTTCTCAGTTTGAACATTAAATATATTGTCTTTGCAGTCTATTCAATTACATATAGGTTGAAAAGGATTAGCAAATCATTGTATTCTGTTTTTATTTACGATTTACACAACGTGCCAACCTCACTGGTTGTGGGTTTTGTAGATACACCTTTAAATAATTACTTAAATGTGTCATTATTTAATTATAAATTAAGTTAAAAACAAACATACATGTTTGACAGTAATGTATCTAATGTGAAAGTAGATTACATTATTTAAATATGTAATTAATGTTTTAATCATTTAATTCATTATTCGTTGAATTATTTCATGATTAAATTATTTAATGATTTAATTAATTAACTCAATTACTTTATGAACCTATGTGGATCCTAACACCAGATTGGTTACTCTGCACTTCCACTTGTCTTCGATCAGAGCCCTGGTAGATATTTTGGTCTGAAAGGGAGGAAATAACTCCGACAACTTCAATTAATTCTTCAACTTTAACTGCTCCATGCTCTAGTTCTTGCTTCCACATACACGCAGAGTCTAAAATATATACTACTAGGAATGGGAATCTAAAACCGGTTCTTGTTCAGAACCACTTCCCAGTGTGTCAATTCCTTGGAATCGCTTGCCCTTTTTTCAAACGATTCCCTTAACGATTCTCCCAGGTATGGATGACGTTGTCACGCAACGTGCGTAGTGATGTAAGCAACATGTCGGCGCCCAGGCAGAAGAAGTGCTCTGAGTTTGCCGACGTTTTGACAAGAAAAGATTGAACAGCACTACTTGTAATAAATCCAAGTTTGCTACTTTATCAAGAGGAGAACATACGCTGAAATATTTGAACATACAACATGCAATAACTATAAAGGAATGTGGCGTTTTTGAACTACGCCCATCTCATCCCAGGCAGCCGCAGTCATCTGGCGTAAATACAACAGGTACTAACCACCTATAATGTTAGCGCTATTACCTGTTATATTGAAATGAAAACCTTCTCGTTTAGATGAACATGAGGAGACGTATTCTGGCTGGTTTGGAGGTGGGCAGTAATAGCTCCAGTTCACGTCTGCCGCTCGCTTTCACCGCGGCAGGGAAGAATACCACTTCGGCCAGGAACGAGGAGCTATGTCAAGCCTTTATTTATCATTTTGATGATCATAATTTACAGTTTTTGAAAACCCCACATTTTCTGAGATTTTCAATTCAAGGTTTACATAAGCTGTAAGCCATAATCATCAACATCATATCAAAAGAAGGCTTGAAATATCCTGTGTTGCATGTTATGAGCCTATGACATTGTTTCACCTTGCAAATCTAAACAAACCTTTGCACGATATATTTTCTAGGCAAATATTCCTAATAGTTTTAAAAATGTTACGAAATGTTACATTCTATTGTAATTTCCACGTTTTATTTTGTTAAATTCTACAGAAATGTTTTATTTATTTATTTTCAAGAGTTTTTCTACGTTGTGTGCCTGTTAAGACCTCACTGTTGGCTTTGTAAGGTCATGTTAGCTCTAAACTCGGGTTGTACGGTATACCTGTATTAGTATATTACCGCGATACTAATGAATCATATTCGGTACTATACCGCCTCTAAAAATTACAGGTCAACCGCCCCCCGTCGTCGTCACGTCGTGTCATTGCTGGTTTACGAGCATGTTCGGCAGCGCACAATCACGGAGTACTTACAAGGAGACAAGGTGTGTAGACAGAAAAGGGAGAATGGACGCATTTTGGCTTAAAAACTAACGATAAAGGTGAACGCCCTCAGGAAGAGGTGCTTTAAGACATGGCTAGCTAACTAGCGGCTAACGTCCATCCGCAGTCTGCAGTGTTTTAGCTACTTCTAAATCAGTAATCCTCGCCTCCATGGCGACAAATAAAGTAAGTTTCTTACAAGTATCATCCCTGCAGGAAGAGGAATAGCTAAACATGCTTCACTACACACCGTAGCTCACCGGCGTCACAATGTAAACAAACGCCATGGGTGGATCTACACCTGACATCCACTGTAATGATACCAAGTACAGGAGCGTATATAGTCGATACTACTATATTTATATTGATATTTTTTAGCATCCCAAAATCGTCTTTCGTTTTGGTAACACTTTAGTATGGGGAACACATATTCACCATTACTTAGTTGCTTATTATGGGGAACACATATTCACCATTACTTAGTTGCTTATTAACATGCAAATTAGTAACATATTGGCTCTTGATTAGTCATTATTAAGTACTTATTAATAACTTATTTTGCATGGCCTTATTATACAACCAGTAAGCCATTAACTAAGAGTCTTCCCTCAATAACCTCAGAATTATTGCTTATATGTTCCCCTAGTGTCCAAATAACTCTAAATTAAGTCTTTGTTACTTTAGAAAGCAACTAATTAAGGTGAATATGTTCCCTATACTAAAGTGTTAACTGTTTCTAAACTCAATAAATATGTCCTTGGACACATGAGGACTTTGAATATAAATAAATGGGTTATACTTGTATAGCGCTTTTCTACCTTCAAGGTACTCAAAGTGCTTTGACAGTATTTCCACATTTACCCATTCACACACACATTCACACACTGATGGCGGGAGCTGCCATGCAAGGCGCTAACCAGCAGCCATCAGAGGCAAAGGGTGAAGTGTCTTGCCCAAGGACACAACGGACGTGACTATGTAGGTAGAAGGTGGGGATTGAACCCCAGTAACCAGCAACACTCCGATTGCTGGCACAGCCACTCTACCAACTTCGCCACGCCGTCCCATATGAATATGACCAATGTATGATCCTGTAACGACTTGGTATCGGATTGATACCCAAATTTGTGGTATCATCCAAAACTAATGTAAAGCATCCAAACAACAGAAGAATAAGTGACTATTACATTTTAACAGAAGTGTAGATAGAACATGTTAAAAAAGAAAGTAAGCAGATATTAACAGTAAATGATTAATTAATAATTCATTTTCTACCACTTGCCCTTAATAATTTTGACAAAATAATAGAATGGAAAATATATTACTGCATATGTCAGCAGACTAATTAGGAGCCTTTGTTTGTTTACTTACTACTAAAAGACAAGTTGTCTTGTATGTTCACTATTTTATTTAAGGACACACTTGCAATAAGAAACATATGTTTAATGTACTGTAAGATTTTTTTGTGAAAATGAAGCCAGTAATAATTTTTTTGTGGTGCCCTTTACTTAGAAAGGTATTGAAGTACCGAAAAGTATCGAAATACATTTTGGTACCGGTACCAAAATATTAGTATCGGGACAACATTACTCTAACTAAACAAAATTGATGTTAATCCGCCTTCTTGTTATCTTTTTTTTTATCAAATAAGAATTGATAAGAGTGTTAGCTTCTGTTGGTCTTGAAGCCGAAGATGTAGAGATGGCAGGCATGTAGCGCAGGTAAACATGACTTTAATGTCACAAGGAAATAGTGCAACTGGGAAGTGCACAGGGACCATGCAAGTGAAACAATAAACAAGCTCCGAATGCTTTAATAAAAGTGTTTTTGACTCTGATCAGAAATTCATGCTTGAAGGCAGATGTGGAAATTGGAAGGCTTTTTGGGGATTAAGTAGCGAATGTATTTACACGTGTAGCAGCTGTGGCGTCAATTTACCGGTCAAAATTCTAATTTACAATGAGGAAAAACAAGGGAAATTCAACCAAAATGCAAAATATGGGACACAGAGGGTCTGTATCAAGGTGATGTCACTTCATATTCTGACTAATCTGGCTCTAATATTTGTATTCTCTTTTGTATCTTTTCACTTTGATGTCACTTTGTGAAGACTTGGATAAGGGGTTTGTTTTATTTAACAGCACATGCCAAAAAAGTTCAGTTTCACCTCGTAATCATAAAAAAAAAGCAGTTTTAACCTTTATTTATTTTGCCAAGGGTACTTCCTGTCAGCACGCTGCCGCTGGAGGGCTCGGAATCAGAAGCCAAACTTTTGACAGTTCTGTTTTCAACCTTTGTTGCCATTCTACGGTTCCCCGCCCTCCCCTCATTTGTCTGAGTGCAGGATGAATGACTTTGCTGGCACGGACAATGCAGCCTGCGGTCGATGGTTCCGAGCGAATAAAACGACTGCTGCCTCCGCTCTAAATATTTAGCCATCGCAGACTCTCGGCTCATGCGTCCGTTTTTAACAAGATGTGACTGCGTCTGGGTTGGAAACTGCGTTGGCACTGTTATGGCTTTCCAAACCGCTCTTAGCACGCCTGCCGTGGACATGATAGATTGGCAGTTTGCAGCGTGCACGGGGGGCAGGGGGCATCGCCTGCACACTGTCTTTACTCCTTCACAGCATCGCCAATATACCGGTGTCATTTATTTTTAGTCTCCTCAGACATGCGCTTCCTGTGTCGCCACAGCCATCGCAATTAAGGCCAAAAAGGATCATACCGGAATCAGATGAAGCCCTGGCTGGATTCAGACGTACACCAGGGCCCAGCTCGGTTACACACGTAATTCTTTGTTCCTGGACAATCTGCAGCCCTCAAATGTGACAATATTCCAGGTATTTAAAGAGTCCATTTCCAGTGCCACCATGCGGTAAATGGAGGCTTCAAAAGGGCATCAATCTGCTATGAAACTAAACCGGGGATTAGTCCGGCCCACTGCGGTGATTTGGGTTGTAATTTACGCATTGTGACCTGTGGACCTGTTTCGCGCCTCTCTTCCACTAGCGGAGCTTTGGTGGGATTGTTCCTAGCCCCTTTTGCAGAGCCTCTTGACCCGCATGAATCCTCAAACTCCATCAACAAATGTGCTCAATGGTCCCACATTCTCGCATGTTAACAATGTCAACAACAAGTGTGTCGTCCAAAATCTAGCCTTGATACTGAAATTTAAACATCTTAAGAGTAGGGACGTACGAAATATTACGAGTAGCGCTGCCGATTCCGATACCACTACCAATCACATGTATTAACTGTACAAATGTACCATTTATTTATGATGAGTGCTATTGACAGTTTAACAATATCAACACAATACTTAAACTTGTCCCTTGTTCTCGTTTATTACATACAATTGTTTGAGCAAAACAAAGTCAATAGAACACAATAACTAAACAAAAGCAATAACTACTCTTTTTACTCATTTAAATACTTTGGGTTTTGCCCTCAAAGTCCTCCTGTGTGCAGAGAATTATTTCCTCAGTTGGTAAACATTAACAAAAACAACAACAACATTATTGACAAAATGAAAATATCTATGTACTTACTCTTTTGTCAATCATACACTACCGTTCAAAAGTTTGGGGTCACCCAAACAATTTTGTTGAATAGCCTTCATTTCTAAGAACAAGAATAGACTGTCAAGTTTCAGATGAAAGTTCTCTTTTTCTGGCCATTTTGAGCGTTTAATTGACCCCACAAATGTGATGCTCCAGAAACTCAATCTGCTCAAAGGAAGGTCAGTTTTGTAGCTTCTGTAACGAGCTAAACTGTTTTCAGATGTGTGAACATGATTGCACAAGGGTTTTCTAATCATCAATTAGCCTTCTGAGCCAATGAGCAAACACATTGCACCATTAGAACACTGGAGTGATAGTTGCTGGAAATGGGCCTCTATACACCTATGTAGATATTGCACCAAAAACCAGACATTTGCAGCTAGAATAGTCATTTACCACATTAGCAATGTATAGAGTGCATTTCTTTAAAGTTAAGACTAGTTTAAAGTTATCTTCATTAAAAAGTACAGTGCTTTTCCTTCAAAAATAAGGACATTTCAATGTGACCCCAAACTTTTGAACGGTAGTGTATACTGATACTGCCTTTGGCATCGACACCACCAATTTATAGTTCATCCTGCCCTCTTCCTACGTGTCGTGTACCGACAGTGACAATACTGACACGCCAACAGTCGTAATGTTAGAATCTTATTCATCTGATTATTAATTTCATGTTAATAACTTCTTACATTCTGCTGTTATGTGGTTCCATTTCCACTTCTTAAAGTTTACTAAGGATTTATTTCTTGGTGTTGTTTAAACCTATTAGCATGACTGCTCCTGGCTTGCCTACGGTGTGTAACATGTTTAGCCTCATCCTCCAGTGATAATGATACCTGACAATGATACTTTAAAAAACTACAAGTTGCAGTTTATTTGCTATAAGTGAGGTGATTATTATTCATTTAGGGGAGCGGTTCCACACGGTTTTAGCTGCTGGTGGCAGGTCAGCCGGGGGATCAAAAATAAATAATATCAGATGGGATCGGTGTTTGTGTTTGTGATCGGCATTAAAAGACATTAATCGGCAATAGTCGATTAAATACTTTTTAAAAGCCCTACTGGAAACACATAGTTTTGTGTACAAATAATTAAATTAGTATAATTAAATAAGTATGATTAAATTACTATCTTAAAGGGGTCATACAGTATTATGATTTGTTTCTTCTACATTAAAACACTTCCTTGTGGTCTACATACCATGTAATGGTGGTTCTTTGGTCAAAATTTTACATAGATTATGTTTTAAAGACCGTTTTTAAGCTGCTTTCAGACCTTCTCTTCAGAAGGCGCCGTTTTCTGGGCGGATCTTATTTATGTGCCTCCAATTTGACGCCATCTTTGTGGTAGTTTGTAGTTCTTCCACAGAGAGCCTACTGACAGATCCAAGTTAAAACTATACGCTACTATATATTAGAAATGGCAACAGCGGAGGATACATGTGCATGTACGAGCCAGTCTTCCCCACATCAAGGGGATAGCGAAAAAGAACAAGTTTATTGACTAGAGCGCAGACTACAAGCACTATGGGTACATTTATACCATATATGGATAATGTAATGACCTTTTTCCCAACCGGTGACGTCACAGGCTGTGCACATTCCAAAAGGCTCGTTTGACAGAAATACAGTAGGTAAGATTTTATTTTTGCCTCATCCTTTACTTTAAGCGTGAGTGAAGAATCCATGAAGATCGCACTACCAACCTGATAAGACCTGATAAATTCTAAAGAGAAAGAGATGATACAGTATAATCTGTTTGGAGATGCTACCTGGTGGTTGTTTGAGCACACTGCAGCTAGTCCTGGATAGTCCCACTCCTTAATGCTTCTGTCACACGCAAGATTCCCACAGGAATGAGGCAAAAATACAACCAAGATTAATTTATATATATTTCCGCAATGCCTCCACTGTTTGATTAAACATTTTCAGGACTTATGCAGATCCCAAATACACAACAGCAGATACCAATAGGTAACAAAAGTTGGTTTTGCACAATAGGGCCCATTTAAGTATCATTATTATTATTATCATTATTATAAAGCCTGCTCAGTGGCCTTGTGGTTAGAATGTCCGCCCTGATATCGGTAGATCGTGAGTTCAAACCCCGGCCGAGTCATACCAAAGACTATAAAAATGCCTCCCTGCTTGGCACTCAGCATCAAGGGTTAAATCACCAAAATGATTCCAGAGCACAGCCACCACTGCTGCTCACTGCTCCCCTCACCTCCCAGGAGGTGGTACAAGGGGATGGGTCAAATGCAAATGGTAATTTCGCCACACCTAGTGGGTGTGTGACTATCAGTGGTACTTTAACTTTAACAAGTAACATTATCCCTGGAGAATGAGGTGAAACATGTTACACACTGAGAAACAAGCCAGGAGCAGGCATGCTAATAGCTAAGCTAGCTACAAATATATATTTAAACACCAATAAATAAGTGCTTACTAAACTTTAAGAAGTGTAGCAGAAGCGGTAGAAAATGGATGGATGGGTGAATAAGATTAATACGATTCCAAAGTAAGGTGCTCAAACCTTTTGCTTCCAATGGCCAATGAGCTGCGAGGCAAACGCAGAGATTTTAAGCATAAAGCAGCATCATGAGTGAGGAATTTAGCCTCATATATGTAAGATCATCACATTCAGTAGACGGTAACTACAGTTCAAGCCTTCAATGATTGTCGAGCTTCGAACTGGATAGTTTTTTTTCTCATGTTTAGTGCTCAAGAGACATATTATTGTTTTAACATCACTAAAAAGTTAATTTTGCATACTAAGTCACCTCATTTTTGCTTATCGAGTTCTACAAGTTATACTTTATAAAACTCATTAGTTCTTAAAAGATAACTTTCAATCCTTTGATTCAAGTCTCATTAAGTTTCCAGTCATTCCGAGTAAACAGCATTTCTCCTCCCAGTGCTGCCTCTAAAAGAATATTTATATTTCTTCTCTCGCATCATTTCCTGCCCATGCAGCAGCGTCTGTAAGAATTGTACACCATCTCACCGTCGTATCTCGTCTAACAGAACGACAACTTTTGGATGGAGACAGCCTTGAAAGGCCAAGCCAAGTGTGACAATTTGGAGGAGCAGGGTTTACACTTATGAGCAAATGTCTGCGTTGTCAAAACACACCCTGGGGCCACGTGTGTGAGTCTCTTCAAACTATCACCCCCGGCAAACATTACCTCCATGAGTCGTTTCGAAAAAGCAGCGATTAAAACAGCAAAGTGCGACACGGTGTGACAAAGTCATGCATGCTGGAGTGACAGAATAGAGAGCAAAAAAGTATGTGGTGGGATTAAGGCTGATCTTTCTATTTTTATAAACATGGCAGAAATGATGCTACCTCGTTTTTTTTTTCAGAGTGACAACTTTTTTTTAAAATTGCAGTCATTCCTGAGCAAACCATCTGGTGGCAGTGTTTACACTCCAGCAGTGCAACATGTCTTCCAGTGATCTTTTCCCTTCATCACTTGCTGCCTCATTAAAATGAATGATGCTAATAAATCCCAGGGGCCTCATGCAATGAAACTGTTCATCTTATACATGCATACATATCATTGTACAAAGAGAAAGCACTCTTGGAATATTTTATTGTAAAAAGTCTGCCTTTTTTTTTTTTTAGACAGACTGCAGACCAGAGGAGTGTTTAATCAGCCAAGGTCAGTGTGTGTTTCCATGTTGTGAGAGGAGGGCCTGGCTATCTGTCTCATCTGTATTCTCTTCACTTGGCTTGCGTTTGCAGGATCATGCAGATATGGGACTTTGCTCCGAGAATTAAAAGACAGATATCAGATAGACGCAGTAAAAAATATTATTTACGGCTCTCCAGTCGGCGTAACCACCCCCACACTGCACGATCAGTCACTGTGAACAAAAAAACGTCTTCAATCTGAATTTTTCTGGCGGTAATCCAGTTTCAGAATTTGTATCGATCAACCCTGACTTAGACACTCCTAGATGTTGAATACATATCCAATAATTTCACATGAAAACAACAAAAACCCACATTTTTTAAGTTTGAGTCCAACTGCTGGGTTTTTTGCATTGGGATATTATCATGGACTGGATCATCACAGACCAGTAATAAGTATGTATCTACAATTGCATAGCACAAAAAACAAGTGTGTATTCTAACAGGAAGATCCCAAAACGAAAAGCAATTTTGTGAAGATACCTGCCCATTTTGGAGATGCATGCGTTTAATGAATACAACATACCGTACATGCAAATGTTGAGTTTTGTGTTTTTCACCTTTTGTCTATATGGGGTTTGGATTTTTTGTTTACATTTCCCACAATGCATTGGTGGTATCCATTTTGAAGGGCGGAAGTTACATTCCAAAAGTGACTTGATTAACGGCAGCGTTAATTTAACCACTGGTATTCATAATGCATGTGCTATTGTCAACTGTCACAATGGAGGTGGAAGGAATAAAACCGGCTTTTATCGAATTCCTAAGGTTATTTCTGAACAGGGAGAAACATCTAAAAAAAAGAGTGAATGGTGAAGGCGAGCATGGATTGCTACAATCAACCGAGATGTGACGTGCTACGACGACTTTGTGTTTGTTCGGACCATTTCAGGCAATTAAGAACATTTTGTAATTAAAAAATAATCTAAAATAAATAACAGCCGGTGCAATGTTTTTTTCCACTGAATAGTTTGGAAATATTACGAGTAGCGCTATCAAGAACGATGACGCTCACCCTTCAAAATGGATTCCGGCAATGCACTTCCAGGAAAAATCTGAACCGCTCTACAATGAGCGCTGTTAAGCTCGATTACATAGAGGGCCACATCTCAGTTATGGCCATTCTCAGAGAGCCGCGTGTAAATACATATGAATATAAACATATATTCGCCTCATACTATTAGCACGCAATTGCCTATGCATTTGATTTTAAATATTCTTTACTAACAAACTGACTGATAATTTGCTTTGAAATAATTACACAAGACGACAAGCAGATATTTAGGTATTTATTTTTGACAACAACAAAAAAATGCTTGGAATATCTTGCATGATCAGATAATATTTATGTTTGGAAGATATGCAATTGCATGGAGTACATTTTTTCTGTCAAAAATGAAATGATAAATATATTTAGCAAGAAAAAATAGGTGCTTTATTGACACACATTGGGCCTGAACTATTAAGATCCAAATATTACGTGCTTAACAATGTGTGCAACCTATAAAATTGCGGGTACTATTAGTAGTGGGCTTGCGATCTACTAAGACTGTGTGTGCAATTGAAAAGTGGTGCAGACAGCCCAATTTAAATATTTGTGTGTACCACTGGCATTATGTGCCCTCCACATTCATTTTATCATGTTCTCCAACCTGGGTGCGATATTGTTTAACTAGCAGCACACATCTATAATATTTACAACGTTTTCTGCAATAGAGAAATACAATAAATGATAAGTGGGTTATACTTGTATATGTATTTTCTACCTTCAAGGTACTCAAAGCGCTTTGACAGTATTTCCACATTCACCCATTCACACACACATTCATACACTGATGGCGGGAGCTGCCATGCAAGGCGCTAACCAGCAGCCATCAGGAGCAAGGGTTAAGTGTCTTGCCCAAGGACACAACGGACGTGACTAGGATGGTAGAAGGTGGGGATTGAACCCCAGTAACCAGCAACCCTCTGATTGCTGGCACAGCCACTCTACCAACTTCGCCACGCCGTCCCCGTAGACAATAGATACTATTTTTAGCCTGCTGACGGGCTGCAAGTAGGCGGTGGATCATCACAACTGCCACGCATTCATATAGCTTACCACCACCAGGTGTGAATGAATGATGGGTTTTTAACATGTAAAGCGACTTTGGGTACTTAGAAAAGCGCTATATAAATCCCAGGTATTATTATTATTATTATTATACATATTAAAATGTTTTTTTTTCATTTAGGATATTTATTAGAAGAATATATTTCACATACAGTACAGGCCAATAGTTTGGACACACCTACTCATTCAATGGGTTTTCTTTAATTCCATGACTATTTACATTGTAGATTGTTGCTGAAGGCATCAAAACTATGGATGAACACATGTGGAGTTATGTACTTAACAAAAAAATGTGAAATAACTGAAAACATGTTTTGTATTCTAGTTTCTTCAAAATAGCCACCCTTTGCTCTGATCACTGCTTTGCACACTCTTGGCATTCTCTCGATGAGCTTCAAGAGGTAGTCACCTGAAAGGGTTTTCACTTCACAGGTGTCATAGTTTTGATGCCTTCAGGGACAATCTACAGTGGAAATAGTCATGAAAATAAAGAAAACACATTGAAAGGAGAAGGTGTGTCTAAACTTTTGGCCTGTACTGTATATATATATACAGTACAAACACATATACGTATGTGTATATTTAATTATATATATGTTGACATACACATGTGGACGGAGTAATGTCTGTCCATTATCTGTCTTTGTAGCACGAGTAGCCGTGTGCGTATAACTGTGTCAGTTGGCACATACTTTTTAGACATGCTTAATAGCGCCTGCAGATCAGTGATCGGCTTTGATAAATCGCATTGCACGTACTCAAGGGTTATGTTTGCATCTTCTCCTTCAGTATTGCGTTCTGATGGCCAGCATATATTTTGTGTATTAACAAAGACAGACACGCTAAATTCATTGCATTCCTTATTCTGCTCACTTAAGAGACGCATTCCTCCGCGCATAAGTTTAGTAGATCAGCTTTGCATGAGATATTAAAAATTGCACGTGTTTTACTACACGCACACTTTTAGTAGCTCAGGTCCATTATTTTTAGGCTTTCGCGAGCCACAAAAAAATGATGTTGCGAGCAAGATCTGGGCCTTGAGTTTGACACTTGTGGTCTATATTGTTTTCTGTTTTTTAGATGCTCTTTTTAATCCAAAAAAGTGTATTCAAAAATAGAATTGGACATACAGTAAACCCTTGTTAATCGCTGATAATTGGCTCTGGGCTTGACCGTAGTAAATGATACTTACGGAATCATTAATTCATATTAACTAAGGTAAAGCATACATATGAAAAAAAAAGAAATATTTAAGTAATATTTTTAATAGTAATGCACAAATATTTCGGCCACCAAAACACTCTCAAAACCGGATGTTGTGATGACGTAAGAAGGAAGCAGGGGCGGAGTCATGTCTGCGGTGTGGACGTAGTTCAATAAAGTTTGAGAACGATCCGCGGACAGCGATCTGTAAAATGTGCAATGTGGAAATATCAAGAGGGGGATCTTCGGCGAGTACGTTTTCCACATTTAGTACCTCAGCTGATATCCGAATATCCCAATCGCCACTTTGATTATTTGAACAACACTGCACACAAAAAAAGAAAGTACCCCCGAAGGTGTCGATTGTGTCCGTGGCGGACGTTTTTGGAAAGACAAGAACGCTTCCCAGTGACGGTGCCAAAGCAAAGGGCATTAAAAGAAGATTATGGAATTCATTGACTGAGATCACTGGTTCTCAAACTTTTTCACCAAGTAGCACCTCAGAAAACACTTGGCTCTCCAAGTAACACCAAAATCAGCAACATTAAAATACAGTAGTGTAGTAGGCCTAAATATTCATTCAAAACAAGACAAAGGCTTTATTTAACCATGTGTATTTAATATTTTGGCCATTGTAACATTATACACAGTTTGAACAGCGATACTGTGTTTGGATATTTAATTAAGTGATTTTGTTGGTGTACCACAAAAAGGAGCCCGTGTACCACTAGTGCTACACATACCACAGTTTGAGACTTAGCTGATCAGCCGTTCTCTGTTGTAATGGATGTGGGCAGGACTGCCCCTCCCTATACGCAAATATACGCGCTGTGCGTAGGACCCTGCGATCCATGGGGGTCCCCGTTTGGTGAATAAGCACATTTTTAAAAGTCAATTGATGAATGACAGCCCGCAATCATATGAAATTTTACCGGAAACGTATTCCTAGTCTCTTCCTGCTCCGTCGTCGATAAGAATACTATAGCAGATTTCCGTGCTGTTTTTGCTGGGCTTGAACGCAGAGGCACCGGGTTCGAATCCCTGCTGGACAGGTGTCAGAAAAATATGTACATTTATGTTATATTTTGTTATTTTACACTAAAAATAATATTTTTTATTTCACATTAATTTGTTTTAGTATAAATTATGCATCAAATGAAATTTAAGTTTGATTTAAAATGTATAAAAAACTGTTTCAAGTGTGAAACATGTTTGTAATGAATGGAGGACTCAAAATAAAATTCTGTTTCTGCTTGGTTTTGATTTAGGCAGATCACTAGTTTTTCCACAATATGAGAGTCCTCAAGACATGAAATACCTTCCACATAAGTCACCTTTACACTCACTTAATCCAATATAGTAGTGCTGCCTAAGGCAAAGCCGATCAGTGGCCACGATACTGAACAGCACGCTATGATTGGCTTAGTCTTATCTCGTGGCAAATACCACTGTAGTATTGATATTTTTAGTGCGGAGCGTGATGTGGCGAGAAATGACTCTGCATTCAAAAATGAATAAACCAATGTTATCTAAAATGTAAATGTTTTTGTTGGATTTTGGTATATAAAAAATAACTTCATGTAAACACATTATTGGAAAAACAACATTTTCTTTGTTGTTTTTTTGCATTAGCTAAAAATAGGTTTCAGATGTCATCACAATTTAGAGGTAAATACCGCACTAAAATGATTTATGTAGTATCACCACCATCATATCACATATCACACCCATGACAGCTGTCAGTTTACATGTCACAACCTCCTTTTGCCTTCTCTTGATGAATCCATGTTGTTGTGGCATGGTCGTATATGCTGATGGCTTTGACAAGATGACATGTTGATGTGTTTTTGCTACGGTACAAATCCAAGACACGCTCTGGAGGAGCAATCAAGTGACTTCGCACAAGAGCCTTTGGCTGTTTGGGGGTTTTTTCGCACCGAGATGAGCGACTTGGAAGGTGTTGCTCGGTGATTGCTGCTGCAGTAGCGGAGTCACAACAACATCAAGATGTTGCAGGTGCACAGATGCAGCGATACAACAGGCAACATTTGAACTCTGATATGCAAAAGTTAGAGGGTTGAAAAGTGACACCAGGGAGATGCTAGCAGTTTTTGATCTTTGATATTTGAGCCTATGGAAGCTTCAAAAAATTGCATTCTTCCCAACCAATGGGAGAGCTTGACTTTTCCCTCCCCCCAAAAAATGGTTAAGATATGATATATTGTCTGATCTGAAGTTTTTTTGTGTGGTACCTTATAACAACTTTTTGATCCTGCTTTGTGAAATCTAGTTTTGCAGAACACCAGTTCAGGTTGAAGGCTGATAGTTATTTTATTCTATTGATTTTGGCTCCACAATCTGCAGACAAATAGAAGCATTCTGATGGAATCATATGATTAGCCTACAGCTTGGGTCCCTAACCTTTTTTGCACCAGGGACCGGTTTAATGTAGGCATTATTTTCACGGACCGGCCTTCCACTTGTGGCAGATAAATATAGCAAATAAGTGCATGAAAAATTAATACATGAAAAAAACTCACCATAACGTTGAATTAGTGGGAGACCCTAGCCTTTTCCCTTTGCAAAAAAGCTCTCCATAGACTTTTGTATTTTACTCATTATTGCTAGTAGTAGGCTTTTTTGGCTTCAGTATCTGATGGGTTAAAAGTGATACATCACATTCAAGGACAAGAGCATGGATACATGATAAAGCTAGAAATACTTGACATTAGTTTCAATAGATTTCTAATTCCACTCTAAAAGTTATGTATTTATATGTTGTGCAATATTTCATACATAGATACACTGTTAGCTTTTTTTGGTCCAATTTTCCATGCGTAAATCTGTTATTCCTAACTACTTGTAGTAGGACTATGTGCAATAATACCAGCACTTTAACTTACTAGGCCAAAGGAGATGTGTATTTTCTTCCTTCAGCACAATTATTATATGCAACAATTTAGCACTTCTCCACTGCCTTATGCACTTGAACTACTATGGTCACTTTGTTCCTGATCTGCCCTGATCTTAGGTCATTAACCAGGCACGGACTGCAGATGAAACCTAGCTTTTGGCTATGATTTGGCACCTTTACATTTTATATGTTCATTAATGTGCATTGTCCCATGTAGCAAAGATGTTACAAAAATAGCAAATGGCGACTTCCTATCAAGAGTTTTGTAATACATCGATGAACAAGCTTATTGGTATGTCTGGTGGGACTGGCGAAACTTAAGTAGGAGAAAATGCGATCGGTTATAAATTGTTTTATGTCTCTGTGCAGCCTGGTAGCAAATGCGTCACAGACCGGTGTTGGTCCCCGGACCGGTGGTTGTGGACCACTGACCGGGAGGACAGGATGAAAGCCTGCACAGTGGTACCTGAACTTGAGAGTTAGCTGCTTTGGGTTGCAAGCAAACATTTTAGTTGCAAACATCTCCTTGTTGGTGTAGCAAATGTGACAGTGAACCCCGTAAGATCTGACCAAAACATCTGGATAACTTGCTAGCATTAGCTAGCTTTTTAATGTAAGTGGGACATCATTATTCTTGCTTGAGACTTGAGAAGTGGGGGTGATCCTGAGCTAGCAGATGTAAAGCCCCGTATAAAGAGTCCAGCCAACCAAACAAGAGGCGCCATCTTTGCTACCAATGACGTGTACGGCTGTGCCCGTAAGCATGCAATTATAATACATTTGATATGAAGCGCTTTGTTTTTCAATAATTTACACTTTAACGTGCCTTTTCACGCAAAACTGGCCCCTCTGTTCTGCGTTTAGGGCGGGGTGGCACCTCGCTAGTATCATTTAATTTTGATGTTATGTTGACGGCACATTTTGGATCGGTTCGGATGTTTAAAGTAAAAGTGGACTTCATTGCGTTGTTGGAGTTGTAGCGGGCTGTGCATGACCAAAGATTGTATATTGCGAGACGACGATCTAGTGCATGGTGTTCTACAGCGCACCCAATCTGCTACATAAAGTATATTTGCAGTCCGTCATATAATCTTTTTTTTGTCACTTAAAAAAAATACAGAGGACATGACCTCGGTGTCATCAATGGTAGTTATGGCCATGCTTAGAACAGCTTGCCATGGCTTTGGACCAGAGACTTCTATTATGTCTCGCTTTCTTTGTGCATTTCTGCTCGCTATTTTACCGGCTTGTGCAGTAACTTGACGCCATTACATTTCTATAATCTACGGAACGGGCCAAGGGTCAAAAAGGAGTCAGGACATTAAGTGCGCGTTAAAAAATGATCGCCGTTAAAGGAATTTGAATTCAACATATTATTATCACGTTAACTTTGAAAGCCCTAGTTTTTAGTACATGCAATCTTTAGTAGATCAGGCCAATAGTTGCTAGCGGTGGATAAGATATGGAGAGAAGACCCAACAAGTGGAGCGTGATTGGAATTATTTTTTAGAAAACCAGGGTTGATTTTGTAAGTTTTTACACTATATGAGCTTTTACATCGATTTATTTTGCACTATTATGCAATATATTAGTCACGATGTACCGGTGTATAATTCCAATTCAGCATACTGAGAAGTCTTTTGAATGTTTTGTCACTTAACAAGAGCGCCAAATTTTAAAAACCGCCAGTTTTACCTGAGAGCAATTTACAACAGGAGAGAAACATCCAATGACATGGCTCACGCAAAAAATAAAGGAGTGGTCCTCCATAGGCATAACACACCTCTTAGTGAGCGGAACCCCCTTCCGACCCACACTGAGACTGCATTCCCTCTGCTGTCATTATAATTCCACACAGTGAGCCACCTATACTTAAGCGTGCCGGACATTGAAAGGAGACATACCTGAAGGTGACACAAACTTGGCACGTCCAAAATACTTTCCAGGGAGTTAATTAACCTCGGCGACTGGTCCTGCGGCACTCTCAGCGTTGGCAAACCCTGCACGGGATAAACACAAGCAGTCATGTTGGCGTGTCACTCTTCATACATGTCATGGGCACGCCCGGCAGGCTTTACACTTTGTTTAGGCCTCAGTTCACTGGGTATTTGCGTCAAAAAGGGGCGAGCAGGAGAGAGGCCATAACAAACAAAGCTACAGTTCTCTGCCCGTAATTAACTCTAAAGTGGTTTGGGGAGATGATGTTTGTGTAGTCGGGTCATACAAGCTCTTGTGTTCCATGAGTTTCTTTAATATACACAATACTTTGCTACAGTAGTGCTACCTTTTTGCTATTAAATAGCTATAATCCTACGAGTCATTAAGATAAAACAGTAGGGCAGGGGTGCTCATGATGTCGATCGCAGAGGGTGTGTCAGTAGACCGCCAACCAGGCATTGAAAAAATAGACCTAAAATTTGTGATCATAAATCTTCACTATGACGTGATTGACATTCAAGGCACCCAAGGAAATGTGAGATGATGCTGGCTGCTGTGAGCTCAGTGTGAAGGAAAAAAAGACCGCCAGGAAGGTGAGAAACACTTTTTATTTCAACCGTACCTCCCGTCAAAGACCTAAAGCCTGACCGCACAGTTCCTGTCTTCATAATAAAAGTGCTGCTCCATCCTGCCTGCGCTAACAAAATAAGAGTCTCCGAAAGCTTGCGCAAACAAGCCAGCGAGCCCCGGAGTTTGCCGTCAATGTATTTCTTGTAAAGTGTATACAAAGGAGTATGGAAGCTGTACAAATAAGATGTCAAAACCAACCATTTCAATGTGGTATTGGACAGAAAGGAGGACTATTATTCTCCTCCACAATGTAAAATGATAGGTTGATTGGCAACACTAAATTGGCCCTAGTGTGTGAATGTGAGTGTGAATTTTGTCTGTCTATCTGTTGGCCCTGCGATGAGGTGGCGACTTGTCCAGGATGTACCCCGCCTTCCGCCCGTTTGCAGCTGAGATAGGCTGCAGCACCCCCTGCAACCAAGAACAGCTCAATTTTTGTTTCATCTGACATCACATGGACAAAGATAAGACCTTCTGGAGGAAAGTTCTGTGGTCAGATGAAACAAAAATTGAGCTGTTTGGTCACAATACCCAGCAATATATTTGGAGGAGAAAAGGTGAGGCCTTTAATCCCAGGAACACCAATCCCTACCGTCAAGCATGGTGGTGGTAGTATAATGCTCTGGGCCTGTTTTGCTGCCAATGGAACTGGTGCTTTACATGGGACAATGAAAAAGGAGGATTACCTCCAAATTCTTCAGGACAACCTAAAATCATCAGCCCGGATGTTGGGTCTTGGGCGCAGTTGGGTGTTCCAACAGGACAATGACCCCAAACACACGTCAAAAGTGGTAAATGAATGGCTAAATCAGGCTAGAATTAAGGTTTTAGAATGGCCTTCCCAAAGTCCTGACTTAAACGTGTGGACAATGCTGAAGAAACAAGTCCATGACAGAAAACTAACACATTTAACTGAACTGCACCAATTTTGTCAAGAGGAGTGGTCAATTCAACCAGAAGCTTGTGGATGGCTACCAAAAGCGCCTTATTGCAGTGAAACTTGCCAAGGGACATGTAACCAAATATTAACATTGCTGTATGTATACTTTTGACCCAGCAGATTTGGTCACATTTTCAGTAGACCCATAATAAATTCAGAAAAGAACCAAACTTCATGAATGTTTTTTGTGACCAACAAGTATGTGCTCCAATCACTCTATCACAAAAAAATTAAGAGTTATTGGAAACTCAAGACAGCCATGACATTATGTTCTTTACAAGTGTATGTAAACTTTTGATCGCAACTGTATATATGTATAGGTATATATGAGGTAGATCACCTCGACTTTGTCATTTAAAAAGTAGCTCGTCTGCGGAAAAAGTGTGGGCACACCTGCAGTAGGGGATATTCACGCATTCATTAGTGTTGCTTTTGTCTTTAGTTATGAGAGAGTTAAAGTTAGAGTTAGAGTTTGAGTTTATTTCGAACATGCAAGCATAAAACATGATACATCACAATTTCCAGTTTCTCTTTTCAACATGTTCGAAAAGGAGTAGGAAGAAGCAGAGCTTATTTAATCCTACCCCTTTTCTTTACATAACAGTTGCTGAAACTTTTTTATTCACTTCCTGTTCTCAATTTATTCACAATAAACTCCATAGGTAATCACAATAAAAATAAATAAATAAATAATAGTAAGAATTTAATAATAATAATTGGTGAAGTAAGTCATATTTCATATGATGAGATAAGTAAGATTACTTTAAGAATGAATGAATGAATGGATGAAATAAATTGAAAATGTTTGTCATGGTTCTTCTTCTTTGTACTTTGTAAACACTTTGAGTTTGAAGAGTTTCTTGAAGTGGATCATATTAGTACATTGTTTGATTGCTTTGCTTAATCCATTCCATAATTTAATTCCACATACTGATATACTGAAGGTCTTAAGTGTTGTACGTGCGTACAAATGTTTTAAATTACATTTCTCTCTAAGATTATATTTCTCCTCTTTTTTTGAGAAGAATTGTTGTATATTCTTGGGTAGCAGGTTATAGTTTGCTTTGTGCATAATTTTAGCTGTTTGCAAATTCACTATGTCGTGGAATTTCAGTATCTTTGATTCTATAAATAAAGGATTTGTATGTTCTCTATATCCAACATTATGTATTATTCTAACTGATCTTTTTTGTAACACCGTTAATGAATGAAGTGTACTTTTGTAATTATTTCCCCATATTTCTACACAGTAACTCAGATATGGTAACACTAGTGAGCAGTATAGACTATGAAGTGATTTTTTGTCTAGAACATGTTTTGCTTTATTCATTATTGACGTGTTTCTTGCTACTTTATGTTGTATATTTTTTACGTGAGATTTCCAGTTCAATTTATCATCAATCATTATACCTAGAAATTTGGTTTCATTTACTCTTTCAATTTCTATTCCGTCTATTTGTATTTGTGTTTGACTTTCTCTTCTACTATTACCAAATAGCATTATTTTAGTTTTACTAAGATTCAACGATAGTCTGTTTTTGTCAAACCATCTTTTTAATTTGTTAATTTCTTCTGTTATTATTTGTATTATCTGCTGTGTGTTCTCTCCTGAACAAAACGCTGTTGTATCATCCGCAAATAATACTAACTTTAAATCTTTTGTAACTTTACAAATGTCATTTATATAGAGATTGAATAATTTAGGTCCTAATATTGATCCCTGAGGTACACCACAGGATATATTTAGCGTTGTAGACATGTGTTCGCCTAGCTTCACGTATTGTTTCCTGTTCGTTAGATAACTTCTTATCCAGTTTAAGACTAACCCTCTGATGCCACATCGTTCTAGTTTTTTGATTAAAATATTGTGATTAATTGTGTCAAATGCTTTAGTTAGATCCATAAAAACTGCTGCTGCACATTTTTTACTGTCTATTGCATTGGTAATTTCTTCTGTAATTTCAATTAAAGCCATTGAAGTTGAGACATTAGCTCCGTATCCATATTGGTTCTCTTTGAGTATTCTATTTTTATTTATGAAACTCTCTAATCTGTTATTAAACAGTTTTTCAATGATTTTAGAAAATTGTGGAAGTAAAGAAACAGGTCTATAATTTGTAAATTGATGTTTATCTCCAGTCTTATAAATTGGTGCAACTTTAGCTATTTTCATTTTGTTTGGGAATGTACCTGTTTGAAATGATAGGTTACTAATATACATTAATGGTCCTGAGATCTCGCGTGCTTTCTTGGCAATTCCAGCATTGCGTTTTGTGAGATGCTCATTCATGTACACATTTGTTCCCTTCAGCTTCTTTCCCTGTCTCAGCAATGCCATTTTAGATTTTCTGTTTACGAGTTTCACGAGCACGACTGGAGTGGCATTGTTGTTTCTTCCGTTCAGTGGGATGCATGTTTCGATGGTATTAATGTCAATTTCAATTTCCTTTGATTGCAGAAAGTTGACCACTTGCTGTTCTGCTGAGATCATATCCATTTCATCTGGTTCACCTTCATTATTCACAGCTTTCGCATAGGATCTTGGTTTAATTCGGTGCCCAGTCACGATGATATCATTCATTCGTTTGTCCTGATCCATTTCATCTATGATATTCCTCAACATGTTGTTGTCTTCTTGAAGGGTCTTCATTCGTTTGCCCATTTCAGTGGCTTCATTATTTCTTCTGTTGTTCTGAGATTGCAGATTTTCTATATTTTCCTGCAGACTTTTCACATCTTGTTGGTGTTCTGTTGTTACTTTTCTCAGATATTATTTCAATTCTTTCATTTCTTCTTTCATTTCTTTCAATTCTTTCATTTCTTTCATTTCTTTTTTCATTTCTTTCATTTCTTCTTTCATTTCTTTCATTTCTTCTTTAATTTCTTCAAGTATTTGTAGTATCACTTCTTGATTCCCATCATGTCCTGTGCCCAACCTCAAATCTTGTTCCCAGTTGTGTTCTGTAACAGCTGACCCCGAAGGTTTCGGGATTTCAATCTTTCCTTTACCTTTTCGCATCGCGGCCGTCACTGACGTCACTGCCTCTTGCTTGTGTCTTAACGGCAGTTGCTTCTTTAGCGACTTGCGGCACTTTAACTTGTTTTTTCCAACAATTTCGTATCTTGCGCCGTTCAGAGATCAATTTGAGGTGTCAGCCTGTCAACTTATATCACTCTGCGACGTCGGGATCACTTTAAAACAGCTGTAAACTCGCCGTAGCTTTTGGTTGCTAGGCAACCGCTTTGAACTGCGGCAAGGCGCCTTTGGCTTGAGTCTAACGGCTCTCTCAACTCGCCTTCTTTCAGCGTACCAGTGCCTCTCGACTGACCAAAATCAGATTGAAGATGCCAGGGTACTCTCCTGTGGCTGTGATCGCAAATCAGTGATCAAAATCTTCAGATTTAACAAAAAACTCCGGTAGCAAGAGCGGAGCCTTTCTCTTTTGCGTCCTTTCTCATTGACAGGAAGTGACGAATCGAATGGCAGGTCACTGTTGTGCATTTTATTTTGTATGTTTTATTAATAGTACATTTTATCCTGAATGTCTAAAATAAATGAACTTATTTCATATATTTCTCTTTTTTCTAAATAACATGAACATATTTATTTGGTCATGGCATTGTTAAAACAGGCTCTGTTTATTTAAAATACAACTATAATATACACAGTATAGTCTAACTTTCCGCTGGCGTCCCTTGGACTTATTTAGGCTCCACTTGTTTTGACGCTGACACCCTCTTTAAGTCTAACTGAAGCTTCGATTCACCATAAAATAGTTATATTTCTAAAGCACATTTCAAATTAATACGTATATCTTCTGGCTCGCCGCTGAGTATGAACTCCACAAACTGTACTTTGGGAATGTTTTGCTCCAAAGCAGTAAGAAATAATGGACAAAGTACATGTTTCATCATTTGGGTGTATCACTAAAAAAAGAAAATCATATACTTTCCGAGTGAGGAGTTTGAAATATGAATATACTGTAAAATTCTCTCAAGTGTGAACTATCCCTAATTAACTGGACATTGGAGTATGCCAAATAACACATTTAATAAGGAAAGTGCAGCCTTACGACACATTTTTTTTTAGGTGTTGCACAAGTACATAGAGTGACAAAACAATCTGGTCTGATTGACCTTTTGATATTTATTAAATTAAATGTTTCCCATAGGAATTATTTTGAAATAAAAATAATCTGTTCCACAGTCAAACAGTCACCACCGTGAAAACTTTAACTGCAGTCTGTTTTTTTAGAACATTATTTTTAAAAAATGTAACAGTGATGTCAAACGATTCATTACTTTTAATCAGATGAATCCTACTTTTAAATTAATCATAGTTGAAACCAAAGCGTTGCTCAACTTATCTATGGTACTTTTGTTGACAACTTTGCCGCGATTCTACTCCACCAGTGTCGTTTGTCCACTTCTTGTTGTCAATGTACTAGTAGCGGCTGTCTCGAAAGCGTGTTTTGCTTTTAGATGCTATTTTAAACTTGTTGAGCTTCAAAAAGAGAGTTCATCGCTGCAATATATTCACACTACTTTGGTTTAATCTTGAGTATTTCGAAGCAAAATGTTTCACCTGTCAGAGTCTCCTCACTCCTCTTTGCACTGGCGTATGCGTTGACCTGATCACTGACTGTATAACAACCTGTGCGCTGCCTTTTAGGTAATAATAATAATAAATAATTACATTTATGTAGCGCTTTTCTAGACACTCAAAGCGCTTTGCAGAGAACTGAGAACCCATCATTCATTACCTCACACATTGATGGTGGTAAGCTACATTTGTAGCCACGGCCACACTGAGATCAATGTGGATGAAGTGTCTTGCCCAAGGACACAATGGCCAGGACTAGGATGGCGGGAGCTGGAATCAAACCAAAGTTTGCGGCCGGTCAGTATTTTACCGGCCGTCAGATAGTAGACGGCCGGTCTACTATCTGAGCCACGCCGCGGTCAATGTAAAGAAGTACAGTTAGGTCCATAAACATTTGGACATTGACACAATGTTCAGTATTCCAGCTCTGTACAACACCACAATGGATTTGAATGGAAACAATCAAGATGTGCTTTAAGTGCAGACTTTGAGCTTTAGTTTGAGGGTATTTACATCCAAATCAGGTGAATGGTGTAGGAATTACAACACATTTTATAAGTGCCTTCCACCTTTTAAAAATAAGTGAACCACTTAGGGATAGGCGATATGGCTTGCGATTAAACTGTATGTCAGGGGTGTCAAACTTGTTTCTATTAAGGGCCACAACAGTTATGGCTGGTCCCAGAGAGCAATATATATATAAAATTACGAATAAAATATACATTTGCCTATGTATTTGAATATTATAAATAAATAATGTATTCACTACAATTTCACTGTAAAATATATTGGTTTTTTTTAGGACATAATCTGCTAAATAGAGAATAATAACATAATATTTTTACAGACAATGCTTTGATTCTTGCTGCAATCTCCTGAGAACCAGCGTCCTGCACAATGGGTTTTTGGAAGACAAATATTCTTGTTTTGCAAAACACAAACATTCACAGCAGAGGTACCCTTGATCATATACTGACGTCGTCCAAGTTTTAGGGGCAACTTCTGAGGCATGTATATGTTCCGAAACGGTTCGACCTTGGTGGCGTTCCAGATTTGCGGTGCCACTATAATTACGCCACAAGTCTCCCGGAGAGCAGCTTTAGTATAGATTGGTGGTAACATTTTAACGTTGTGCTTGAAAAGTTCACCACAAAAAAAGTCCGGATTTCACTCTCCTGCTATTTTACGAAGAGAAAATGTCAAGCTTGAGGGTGGGCGGTCAACGACGGAGTCTGCAGTGTGACATAAACATTTATGAACGTTTCCCACCAGCGTCCAAAGCTGCTCTCCGCCACTATGAGACCATTATGAAACATCTGGCGTGTAACACCTCGCTCTTTGCTTCCCGCTGGGAAATAAGTCATCACTTTTGTTGAAAGAGTCTGAAAAAGATTGCGGAATATTCTTTTTTTATGCGCAGGGTTTTTCTCGAACATGTTTTTGCGAGGAGGCGTTTTCCCACGGTGTGAATAAGGACAGATGCTTCGGAGAAGATTGAGACCTTTCCTACTTTGTCCTGAACAGTGTCAGTTACATTCTAGAAGTCTATTCTGGACGTCTTGACTTCTGACTGCACCATTACGGGCCAATTTGCAGAGGAGCCAACCAATTTGAAGCGGTTTATTAGTGTGATTTGGATGCCCAAAACAATCATGGCTGACGCGGGCCAAGGTCCGGCGTGCACAGACCCGTCAAAGTGCACCCTGATATTTTCTTTAACAGAAGAAGACATGCGGTTTGTATTCCCAGCCTGAAATGGCTCCAGTTTCTTCATGGAAAGGATTGTAAGAGGGGGTGATTCGCTGACGTTATTTACACACGGTTTTCCAGCCTCCCTCCCGGACAGAGCGTCGGGATTGTGGAATTTTTTTGGCACTGACCTACATCTGGAATTCTGCACCAGAGTGTGCCCCGCCCCCTGAGAAGCCAAGACATTCCCCGTCTTTCTCAGGGTATCTCTGCATAGTGGATGCACCCGGCTTCATCTTAAAACAACACTTCCTGCTCCCATGCACAGCTTTGTTTTTACAAATGAGCTGCAAAAAGACAGAAGCAGAAAGAGCGTCCCCAGGGCACCCAGTGTCCTTGCTGTAGGTGGAACAGTCTCAATCTGGTTTCCATCCCAGCAACCCCACCCTGACTGGAATACAATGGATTGGGAGCCAGCCTGCGACTCTTAACTCAGTCTGCAGATTCTGCTGGCACGCAAAATTCCCTTGATGTTTGGACCAAAGCAGCTTTCAATGCGATCACAAGGCCACATCTAGGTTTGCTTGTTATAGAACATCCGTGTTCCTTCGGTTAGGCGCATGGGAATTGCATTTATGGTCTGCGTTTATGGTCTGCAAAGTCATGAAAACAGACTTTTTGATGTACAGGAAAATCTTGATCATGCCAAAACCTCACTAGTTAGTCAGCAAAAACTGTTGACTAACAATCCTCTTCACTGATTAGCTGGGAGGTAGTGATGGTTAAATGACACGTCAGTGTGTGTATGGCACACTCACTAGCTGTATTGATGCTGCGCTGATACGTTGTTGGTGTTTCACTATGTATATATACTGTATATACTGTACAGGCTGAAAGTTTGGACACACCTCATTCAATGTGTTTTCTTTATTTTCATGACTATTTAGATTGTAGATTGTCACTGAAGGCATCAAAACTATGTGGAGTTATGTACTTATGTACAAAAAAAGGTGAAATAACTGAAAACATGTTTTATATTCTAGTTTCTTCAAAATAGCCACCCTTTGCTCTGATTACTGCTTTGCACACTCTTGGCATTCTCTCGATGAGCTTCAAGAGGTAGTCACCTGAAATGGTTTTCACTTCACAGGTGTGCCTTAACAGGGTTCATTGGTGGAATTTCTTGCTTTATCAATCAGTTGTGTTGTGAATGAGAAGGTGTGTCCAAACTTTTGGCCTGTACTGTATATGTGTGTATGTATGTTGCTTAGACTAGGCTAACGTTTGCCTTATTTAGTGCTGTAAGATTAATATGGTCTCAAAGAGGAATGTGTTGTTATTCTTTGTTCCAATTGTCTTTTATTATTAATATATATATTTTTTTGTTAGTTCCATTTAGATCGGTGATAGTGGCAAAAATTGCGGTATGCCACAGAGACTTCATTTAGTACGAGCTGTCACTCGTAAGCAAAATAAGTGCTCCATTACAAACACAGTTTGATGCTTTGCAGTCAAACTAAACATGGTCCAGTTGCAACATAGTCAACACTAACTATAAAGGGGAATTCCACTTTTTAAAATTTTGCCTATCATTCACAATTTCTGTTAGAAGAACCCCCATAAGAACACACGTTTGTGCGTTTTAAATAATAAACTGTTGGCAAGAGGCGGCTAACGATGCAGGTAGAGGGGATACGATTTATTACGTCTATAAAGCCATCTAGAAAACATAAACCTCCAACAACATTTTATGCACACGGTCTAAGTATGTATGTAATGTAGCAACAGGCACATTCAAAATTACATTACATTTTTACACAAATTGGTAATTTTCTCTTTTTTTTTTTTAAACATTTGTTTAATGAATTTTTGACATATACAGTCAGGAAATACAATTAAACACATGCCATTCCCACCCCCCCCCAAAAAAAACAATCATATACAAAATAAATACAAACAAACAAACAAATAAAAACTTGTCAAATAAGTACAGGCAAATATTGACATAAAGCCACAGACAACTGCACTCCTGAATGTCCACACAGTGCAGACAAAAGGCACAACAATTATTTACCTTCCCAGCACTTTTCAATCGGGGTTAAATTTGAGATCATTCTCTTTTACATATTTGAGGTCACCACCCCCATACTTCCTGAAACTTCACAGAACAACCGTTCAATGTCAGCCTAATTATCTCTAATTTAAGGAAGAAAAAGTATATCTCTAATCCAGTGGGTGTAGCAGGGAGGCGCCACAGCCTTCCAATTAGGCGCGATGAGCCTTCTAGCCAACAAAGTAGTAAATGCTGCCAAATTATTTTTGGAATTGCTGAGAGAAGATGACAGACGGGCCACCCATATAGTCCGCTTAAAGGATTCGGTTCAATGTTTTCGCCAATTACCAAAGACAAAGAACTAAAATTTTCATTCCAATAACTGCACAGGGATGAACAGAGCCAAACACATGTATTAAGTTAGCTGGAGATTGTTGACACAGATCACATAATACCGATATTCCGTCATACATCTTAGCCAACCGAACCTTGGTATGATAAGTACGATGTATTAGCTTGCATTGAATAAGGCTGTGTCTAGCACAAATACAAGACTTATGAACTGTACTTGTAATATATGTCCAGCTCTCCTCAGATAGGGTCACTCCTAAGTCACCCTCCCAAAGTGACTTCCTGAATGAAGTTGAGTGGTGTATGACGTCAGGTCCGGAAGACTGCCCGCTCAAAAGTTAAGTGCTATATATCTATCTGTGTGCTTCTAATTGTTTTACAGCTTTCTTTATTCCTTCTCCAACACATTTAGCAGTCTTCTGAAACTTACAAATCACCCACTCTCTGTTTCACCGCCTCACTTTCAGCTAGCTAGCTGCTAAGCTAGCAAAGCTAAGCTATTCCCGGTCCGAAGCTACTGCACTGTTCGGCATTCAAAAGCAAAGTGCTATATTTTTATCTGTGTGCTTCTAATTGTTTTATAGGACCCATTACTTCCCTGCTTGGCACTCAGCATCAAGGGTTGGAAATGGGGGTTAAATCCCCAAAATGATTCCCAAACGCGGCCACTGCTCACTGCTCCCCTCACCTTCCAGGAGGTAGAACAGGGGGATGGGTCAAATGCAGAGGGTAATTTCACCACACATAGTGTGTGTGTGACTATAAGTGGTACTTTAACTTTTAAGTTTAGTCCTGGTCCAAAGCTACTGGCAGCAAGCACTCGACTCTGTGAAATTAACAACACAGTCCGGTTACCCCGCTGCTACTACTTGCTCCTGCAGTTCGCTGTTCGAAGCTAAGTGCTATCTTTCTATCTGTGTGCTTCTAATTGTTTTACAGCTTTCTTTAATCCTTTTCCAACACATTTAGTAGTCTTTTAGAACTTACAAAGCACCCACTCTCTGTTTCACCACCTCACTTTCAGCTAGCTAGTTGCTAAACTAGAAAAATCTAAGTTAGTCCTGGTTCGAAGCTACTGTGCTCAGAAGGCAGCAAGAACTTGACTCTGTGAAAGAAACAAGGTGAGTATGGCTTCCTGTTCTTTGTGCACCTTACTCATGGATTGGTTGGCTCTACTCGAGGGCCGTGTTCCCCAGTTAGAGCAGAGTAATTTCGTAACTTTCGGCACCGCAGACATGTTGGCTGATTAGCCCAGTTTGTAGCAGCCCTAAGCAGCCTACAAGCCACAGTGAACCGGTTGAGACACATAATAGACTTACCGGTAGTCCTTTAGCTAGTCCTACACCCCAGTCTACCGGACACCAAACCTTAGTCATAGGGGACTCCATCACCCGGAACATACAGCTTAGTAAACCAGACATAATTAAGTGTAAGCCCGGGCCAGAGCACCTGACATTGAAGCTAATCTTAGGGAGCTGACTCACAACAGGCCTAGTAAACGCGTACGACAGGCTAATCGCACCACTAGCTACGCAAACATAGTTGTACACGTCAGCTCCAATGACACTAGAATGAGACAGTCAGAGATTACAAAGAGGAACATAGCTAGGACTTGTAATCTCGCTAGAAAGATGTCTCGGCATCAATTACTTGTCTCGGGCCCCTTGCCTTCGACAGGCAATGATGAGTTATAGCAGATTAGTCTCGCTTAACAAGTGGCTGCCTAGTTTTTGTAGAAAACAGGGACTAACGTTTATTGATAATTGGCCCTCTTTCTGGGGAAAACCGGGCTTGCTGAGGTACAGCCTTAACCCTAATCGGGAAGGTGCCATCACTCTATCTCGGAACATAGATTACTATTTGAGTCCCACTTGACTAACTACACTAGAGCAAGCTCGGACTCAGGCAATTACAGTGTCTGTCAGCCCGAGTGAGGAGTCAGTTAAGAAAGGACTAACCAGCACGAGGCTGAAAAATTCCTGCACAAATAGCATATACTATTAACAAAAATGCCTCAAAACAGCCCACTACCTATAATATGGGCTTTTCAAACTTTAGATCATTGCCTCCCAAAGCATTAAAACGTTAAAGTAAAAAGTTAAAGTACCAATGATAGTCACACACACACTAAGTGTGGCGAAATTATTCTCTGCATTTGACCCATCACCCTTGATCACCCACTGGGAGGTGAGGGGAGCAGTGAGCAGCAGCAGTGGCCGTGCCCGAGAATCATTTTTGGCGATGTAACCCCCAATTCCAAACCTTGATGCTGAGTGCCAAGCAGGGAGGTATTGGGTCCCATTTTTTATAGTCTTTGGTATGACTCGGCCGGGGTTTGAACTCAGAACCTTTCGATCTCAGGGCTGACACTCTAACCACAAGGCCACTGAGTAGGTATCATTATTAGTTAATGAAATCAGTAGAGACAACAATCTTAACGTCATTTGTTTCAGTGAGACTTGGCTAAAACCAGATACATTCTTTCCACTTAACGAGGCATCTCTTCCTAACTATATGAGTGCACATATTGCCCGCCCCCTTAAAAGGGCTGTAGGGGTCGCACTAATATCTAATGAAAATCTTAACCTTAGCCCTAACCTAAGTAATAATTACTTTATCAGCAAATTTTCAGAATTCGTTGCTGATCTCGTGACGCACGCAGATAATATAATTATAATAAAGGATTTTAATGTCCATTTGAATAACCCGTCAAACAAATATTGTCAACAAACTACTAATAACCAATGCTTTAACAGCTACCACTATAATGCTGACAAAACTACTACTCTTTCTGGCCTATTGCCCTCGGTATTGGCACCATTCCAAATTATGTGGGCTCTATCGATAACCTAACAACTTTAACGATGCCCTGCGCAACGCCATTGATAGTATAGCACAGCTAAAGCTAAAAAAGGCCCTTAAAAGGCAAACCCCCTGGTCCAAAGAAGAAACCAGGGCTCTTTAACTATCATGTAGAAAGCTGGAACACAAATGGCGTGCGACTAAACTTGAGGTTTTCCTTCAAGCATGGAGTGATATTTTAATTACTTATAAATACACTCTTACCACAGCTAAAACAAATTACTAATCAAATCTTATCCGCCTCAATAAAAACGATCCTAAATATTTGTTTAATACATTAGCATCACCAACCCAAGAAAGGACTTCTCCCAGTAACTCCACCCACTTGGCCGATGACTTTATGTAATTATTTACTAAGAAAATATAATTAATTAGAAAGGAGATAAAAGATAGTGCGTCCCAGCTCCAATTGGGTTCTATTAACGCAGATACATACTGTATGTATGTACGACGGATATTGAGCTCCAAAATAATCTCTCTTTTTTTGAAGAAATAACATTAGAGGAACTCCTGCGACCCGTAGATGGGACAAAACAAACAACATGTTTACTTGACCCACAACCTGGAAAACTTGTAATATTAGAACCATCAGTGCTACATACTGTTAAGTTATCACTTTCCTCTGGTACGGTTACCATAGCATTCAAAACAACGGTTATTCACCCTCTATTCAAAAGACCTAACCTCATGGTGTTCCAACTTCCCTTTATCTAAAAAATCCTCAGAAAAATGGTTGCACAGCAGCTAAATGAACTCTTAGCATCTAACTAACATCTACCTTAGCCACTTTTTGAATGAGTATCTTTACCCGTAGGTTAGCTACTTTTAGACCCATTTAGCGAGGTAGCTCATATCAAAGCTACAAGCTACAAAGAGAGAACATGGACATCAAATCCAGGCCCCAAAAAATACAGAGCAAATCCAAGGACCTGGATAAATGAGAACATCCATACATACGGAGAAAATCCATGATTATTGGTTGGTGTTCGTATAATAAGTCACAATTGGCTAAGGTTAGGGCGAAACATTACGAACTCGCCAATCAGAGGCAAGATAAGGCGGCTCATTGAAACTAGTAAGCAAAATCATAACAGACATGCACTCATGTCACATGACGATGAGGGAGTCGGAGACAGAGGGACGCGTCAAGCTGACGGCTCTAATATATATATATATATATATATATATATATATATATATATATATATATATATATATATATATATATATATATATATAT
The DNA here is from genome assembly GCF_033978785.1 of Entelurus aequoreus. Classification (NCBI taxonomy): domain Eukaryota; kingdom Metazoa; phylum Chordata; class Actinopteri; order Syngnathiformes; family Syngnathidae; genus Entelurus; species Entelurus aequoreus. The sequence goes on from NC_084746.1 coordinate 26,259,338, forward strand.
ATATATATATTTGAAAATTTAATTGGAATTCTCTCCCGCAGATTAGATTTTTCCTTTAGTGATGAAGACGACGTGCAGGAAACCCACGATAATAAAACAATGCTTGTTTACAAGTTAGAATGCAGTAAAAAAACACAAATGTGTTCTTGTCTCTCATAAGGATTTTGAATTACAGGCAATTTTCCCCAAAATGTTCTGTTCCCCTTATTATCATTGTAACTGCATACCGTCGTCTGTCTCTGCATTCTTGGGTCACGCCAATAAACAAGTTTGTGACATCCGATTTGTTATTTTGCACAAAAAAAACAAAACATTTTCAAACAATTTGTTGCATCACTCCAAAATATGCAAGTGTCCCGTAGCTCTTTTCAGAAAGTTGGAAAGCCTCACATACAATTTGGCTTATGAAAAGCACTTACTAACGGTGTAAATTTCAGTATCAAGGCTAGATTCTGACTAATCTACAAGTTGTGAGACCTGTGAGGCTTAATTAAAACGCTTAAAAAATAGCATATCGGAGCGTCAGCGTGCTCCTTGCTGGATAAAAGGTTAAGATAGTTTTTTCTTTTAATTCATCATGCGCCCGCTTATCGATTACACTTGCGCCCGGGGTGTGTAATCAAATCTATATTTGTCAGTGTTGCTTGCAGCCTGTTATTGAAGGCCAGCTTTCCATAAGGGCACAAGAGCGACCACTTTAATTAAAAAAAGCTGGGATGATAGAGCAAATGCCTTGCATGTCAGTTGTTCATCAATCAAAACTTTGAAGTGCTCTTCGGCAGACGTCACACGTCTCCGCCGTGGCTTTCCAATGATTTTCTCGTTGTAGCCACCGGACAAACAAAAGGCACCCTCTTAGATTAACGCCTCATCCCTCTGTCTCATATTTGACTCTGAGGGCTTTAAGGTTTTAATTAAATTCCAATCCCCTTCTCTCACTTCTCCGCTGACTGTCCGCATCTCTGTGGGAGGTTGTGAAGCCAGCTTTGCTGCCTGTTGTGGTTTTATTTAAAAGATCCAGAGTCCACTGGAAAGCTTTGCACTTCATGATAGAATTCACACATGTGGTGCAGAGAGAGAGGGGGAGGACCGGTGCACCACACAGCAGCCATGCGACCCCATGTCTAGTGGAGAACTTCCTCCTGAGCTGTGAGATTTGTGCATTCTCACATTCATGGTGACTATGTAGTGTTAAAATGACTCCCATCGTTGCACCTATCCTATTGCGATTCCTTTCCGGGTGGCCCAGATTGCTCAGCTCGGGCCCACAAGCTTCGCCCGCAAACTGGAATCAGCTGCAACTATGGAGGGCTGTCATGTGAGAGTCCTGACAGCAATATGAGAGGGCGAGACTGAGCTCGTCCAGTCCGGCGGGGAGCATCAGGAGAGGAAGGATGAGTTCTGCACCACTGATTCAGAGTGACAGTGATGGACAGGTCCAGGGAGGAAAGCTGATGGCCCAAGTTCCTCTCCCGTCTGGACAATGTCGGGGGAAAGACGGATGTGACGGTTGCGAGGCTTCCAGTTACGACCGTGCATGCGTGTTCAGCGGTGTGGGTGTGGGCGTGTTGCTTGTGTCATGTCGGTGAAAGGCGACACTGAAATAAGAAACCTGTTTTTATGTTCCGATTTTTATCCACTTCCAGACAGAACGACACATTAAATATGAGTAAGGCATGGAAAACGTACAGCTGGGACGCAATAACTTCCATTTGTGCGTCTGCAAAACGCATAATTATCTTCAACTAATCCCAAGACGGTCAGCTATAAAAGGAATAACACACTCGCCTCTTAGCAACAAATAATAATTCATGAACAACAGATATGGCACAATCATGCGTCATTCGACTACAGTTCCTTTGGTTGGCATTTGCTTTTTCTTTGGCTTTTTTTAAACATTAGAAGAAGAAAAAAGACAATACACTATAAGATACATGAAGTAAGAGGATCCTTTTTGTATTGCTTTGCAGTGGTTAATGTCAATCACTCAATCAATCATCCATCCATTTTCTACCGCTTTTTCCCTTCGGGGTCGCTAGAGCCTATCTCAGCTACAATCGGGCGGAAGGCGGGGTACACCCTGGACAAGTCGCCACTTCATCGCAGGGCCAACACAGATAGACAGACAACATTCACACTCACATTCACACACTAGGGCCAATTTAGTGTTGCCAATCAACCTATCCCCAGGTGCATGTCTTTGGAGGTGGGAGGAAGCCGGAGTACCCGGAGGGAACCCACGCAGTCACGGGGAGAACATGCAAACTCCACACAGAAAGATCCCGAGGCCGGGAATGAACTCACGACTACTCAGGACCTTCGTATTGTGAGGCAGACGCACTAACCCCTCTTCCACCGTGCTGCCCCTCAATCAATCAATCAACGTTTATTTATATAGCCCTTAATCACAAATGCTCATAGAGATTTATTCCATTCTTTTACATTTGAAAAATGAAAGAAAATGAGAGGCATATTGACGACCCCTTTGCATTACGCCTTCCAGTTTCATGGTTTTAATGTCTTAATTGAAACAGTGGTTAAGTGTTTTTCAGAGATTGGAGGGATGGGTACCAAATTCAGTACTTCTATATAGTGCTGGGCGATATGGAAAAAAATGTAAATCACGATATGGATCATTTTATATCACGATAACGATATACTTAGACTAGACTTAGACTTCCTTTTTATTGTCATTCAAATTTGAACTTTACAGCACATATATATATATATATATATATATATATATATATATATATATATATATATATATATATATATATATATATATATATATATATATATATATATATATATATATATATATATATATATATATCACGATATAGCTATGGTACGCTTTCAGTTCTATGAAACATTTAACATACATGACCACTTACCTTTTTTCTCACTTTAGTGAAATAAACAAATACATTTGGTATAGCAAACAACAATAGCAACAAAACACATTTTTCAGGGTTCACTGCCACACACAGCCGCATGAACACTAACACTACACGAAGCCTGACAGGACAGTTTAATAATAAACGGGATTTTGCATGCAAAGCTACACCCTTACACACTATTCAGAGGTATGGTAGAAAAACGACATAAGAAACATGGATAAACACAACAATATTAATGTTAGCTGCCACACATACCTTGGGCTATCGCGGCTCTGGTGTGATCCTCTGGGAAATAAGTAGTTTGCAGGCAGCGATAAATAAAGCCAGACTGATGAGCTACCCCTCGTTTGGGTAGGAGTTCGTCCTGGGACTCCGTCTCTGCTGATTGTGGGGTTTCAATTTCTTATTCCGCCAGCGCATCGCCTACCAATCCTGTCTCCATGTTTACTTACAATGATACCCTCATGTAGGGTTGCCACCTTTCAGTCCTGGAAATAAGGAACACTCCTCACGGCGGCTCGGCGAAACTGTACGGCCGAAATAAATTTGAGGGTTTGGCTCCCCAAAACCCTGAAATGCATAGAAACATGTGTATCTTGTATATGAAAAAACTAAATGCTTTGATTTAATTGACATTATTTCACACGTCATATTAGCCTCTGGGCCCTGGCCCCTGGGGTCACTTGGTGGTCAGTGAGGAAGGGGAAGGCAAGAAAGAATTTAGTCATACTTAAAGTTTAAAGTGCTTTATTAGCAATGAACATTGCTAAAGTGCTGTAAATTAAACAAATATTTGCAGTTTAACACCCAAAAAACTAAATGAAACACTTGAACTTGTGTGTACATGTTTGGATAAATTATTACGTCCATGTATCGTAACTAGCCTGAACTTGAGCATATAGGCCTGGCCTACTGTATTCTATACATATAAAGTGCTGTAAATTAAACAAAGCCTGTCTGGGGACACCTTTACTGAAAGAGGACAATACTTAAATGAAATGTAAGTATATAAAGTGCTGAAAATGTAACGATTGGGGACACTTTTACTTTAAGAGGAAACAAAAGAAACACTTGTGTGTATACATGTTAAAGGCTGAATAGACTGAACTTGAGCCTGTACTGAATAATATGCATATAAGGTGCTGAAACAAAGCCTGTCTGGGGACACTTTAAGAGAACTACACTACCGTTCAAAAGTTTGGGGTCACATTGAAATGTCCCTATTTTTGAAGGAAAAGCACTGTACTTTTCAATGAAGATAACTTTAAACTAGTCTTAACTTTAAAGAAATACACTCTATACATTGCTAATGTGGTAAATGACTATTCTAGCTGCAAATGTCTGGTTTTTGGTGCAATATCTACATAGGCGTATAGAGGCCCATTTCCAGCAACTATCACTCCAGTGTTCTAATGGTACAATGTGTTTGCTCATTGGCTCAGAAGGCTAATTGATGATTAGAAAACCCTTGTGCAATCATGTTCACACATCTGAAAACAGTTTAGCTCGTTACAGAAGCTACAAAACTGGACGGCGTGGCGTAGTGGGTAGAGCAACCGTGCCAGAAACCTGAGGGTTGCAGGTTCGCTCCCCGCCTCTTACCATCCAAAAAAAAAAATCGCTGCCGTTGTGTCCTTGGGCAGGACACTTCACCCGGTGCTGCTCACACTGGTGAAATGAATGATGAATGAATGGTAGGTGGTGGTCGGAGGGGCCGGAGGGGCCGTAGGCGCAAACTGGCAGCCTCGCTTCCGTCAGTCTACCCCAGGGCAGCTGTGTCTACAAATGTAGCTTACCACCACCAGGTGTGAATGAATGATGGGTTCCCACTTCTCTGTGAGCGCTTTGAGTATCTAACAATAGAAAAAGCGTGATATAAATCTAATCCATTATTATTATTATTATTATTATAAACTGACCTTCCTTTGAGCAGATTGAGTTTCTGGAGCATCACATTTGTGGGGTCAATTAAACGCTCAAAATGGCCAGAAAAAGAGAACTTTCATCTGAAACTCGACAGTCTATTCTTGTTCTTAGAAATGAAGGCTATTCCACAAAATTGTTTGGGTGACCCCAAACTTTTGAACGGTAGTGTATAGTAAAATGAAACATTTTTTGTGTGTGCACCCAAATGAAAAGATGAAAAGAAAAAAAGGAGAAAAAGTGCATATTTTTGGAGGTATTTTCTCTTTTGAGGTTGAGGACGCGGTGGAGTATCTGCTGTAGACATTTTTTAAAACGCGCGGTGCACCCTGGTGCGGTCAGCAGCGTAACTAGGCAACTATCATGACAGACAGCGGGGCTGCGTACAGGCAGACAGGGGGGCGGGGCTGCATGCTGCGTGCAGGCAGACAGGGGGGCGGGGCTGCGTGCTGCGTGCAGGCAGACGGAGTCAGAGAGGATTTGACACAGAGGAGAGCGAAGCAGAGGTATCATGTACAGCCACACTCGGGGGTCCGCTACAACGTTGCCGTCTTTACTGTCATGTCTTTTATTTTGTTCATTATTGTTGAATTCAGTGTTTACGTGTGTGTGTGACAGACGCATGGGACAAATAGGAAAATACGGAAACCGTATTGATTCAATACGGGATGCAACATTTCAGTCCCAATTACGGGTCGATTCCGTATTTTATGAGGCGGGTGGCAACCCTACCCTCATGTGTGTAACCCAGGTAACCCGAAACGACAGGAGACACTTGACACAAAGAGGGCACGTAAAGCGGCGTCATGTCGCAAAATCGAAAGAGAAATGCGAGCCTACACGTCAATGCATCCTTTTCTTTGTAAGAAAATATTGTTTTCTCTCCCATTTGACACCAAAAGCACTTACTGAATGTGCAATTATTGTTGTTGTTGCTATGAATCATCTGATGGCACAAGCCGTACGGATAAAATACAGCCTATCACTTGAAACGATAAAAATAGAAATGGAACGATAGACATTTGTCTATCGTGCCCATAATAAGTATTGTCATATCGCCCAGCACTACTTCTATAGGTACCGACTGAATCACTTCAGTACTACCGAGTCTCGATTCACCTAAAATGACTTGGTGGGGAACAGGTGTATTCATAGCGTACTGCCTCTAGGTATTGTTGCAATTTTCAATGCCAACAAATGAAGCGTGCCTGATAGAAAGTGTTCAAAAGTAAGGCTTCCCTTTTCAAAATGTGCTAGCGCGATGCTAATATACATTGGATTTGCCATATACATGCTACTGATTAGCATTAGCAATTTTACATGGCAATTTCAACACCTCCAAATAAAGGAAATCCAAACTACAACTAAGATGCACGTTACAATCATTCAGCAGGTGTGTAATAACAACAATACTTAAAGTATACAACTTTGTAGGGTGCAAGAAAAGACACGACTGACACATTCAACTTAATGGCAAAGACTATTTCCTGACAACAGCAACACAGTTAGGACAAACTGAAATGAATACATACTTGCAAATGAGACTCAAAAGTGTAAGAAAACAGGATGTTACAACTAAACAGAACAGTTATCATTATCAGCTCACAGTTAAATGTTAAATAAATAATAATAAACAAATGAACATTTATTACCACATGAAAACACAAAAATCGGTACCGTAAAGTACCTTTATCGGTTCCAAGGTACCGTTACTTATGAGTAGGTACTCATCCAGAACTGTATGAAAGATTTCTTATGGGAGAAAAGGTTAAAAGTTTTTGGATGTCTAGTGGTTCAACTGTATTTTGTCCTGGTAAAAGTAAAACATATATAAATACACACGATATACTATATGATATGATTTATACTATAAATCATAATTTTACAGTGATTTGGGCATTAATACATACAAAGCCGGCTCCTGTCATAAAGACTCCACACATTTGTTTCGGTAATTTATCAAATCAAACCCAAGTACTGTTAAAGACCCAAGTGGCCCAAAAGAAAATGTAGGTAGGTGTTATTTAGTGATGTCATTGATGAGTTTGTCTGTTGAAAATAAAGAAGGCAAACATTTGGACTACTTTCTCATTCATATGACGTGAAAGGCAATTTTTTTTAAGTTCAAGTTTATAGTTATTATGATATATTTTGTTAGAGGTTTGAGGTCTATTCTCCGTTTAATCCTATCTATTCCTGCAGAATATGTTTTTGTTGGGTCAGTAGCGATGTTAACGCTTGTTCAAATGAAGAGATTTGCGATTTATTTAATGTTTATCATCGCCATTTGATTAGCATCAGTCTATATATAATGTTTCTCCTAATTAGAGTGTATTACTCTCAGTGCAACATACAACTTCATTTGTGTGCGAACAAGCCGCTGAGAGTCATGGTTCCCTATTAACGAGTAATCATGTCTCTACACAAATGTTCCCGAAGGCGGCAATTAACGCAGTTGTCACAACACTTGTGTGATAGTAGCGTGTCTACTTTGATAATTTGACTTCCTCACAGTTTGTTACATTAAGTAGCATGCATGTGTAGCTCGCCAGCCCAGATACAGATGACATGTGCTATCGTGTCCAAGGACAAGAAAGATTTCATGCACATGATGTACATAATGGAATCGTGGCTGTATATCCTATTTATGTTGACAATGACTTTTCCTTCTTGATTTGTCGTCCCTGCGGGAAATAGACACTATATCTGCGACAAATCCCTCTTCTCTCCTCCGGAAATGAGCTAAAACAGAAGCCTCGTTCATTCCGATTTCCACGGATGGCCCGAAGGTCTCCATCATATCTCACGCGAGCCGGGTCCAAATTGGAATTACGTTGATGAAAATCCAACAACAGTCAGGAGGTTTGCTGCTTCTGAATCGACGCCTGATGAGCTTAGTCTCAATGATAATAATAATAGAAATAACAAAGTAAGTCAAATTGTTTGGCATATGTGGGTTGGGGGACTGTTTCCAGTTTTGCATGAGGTGACCAGTTCTGGATTTAGGCTTTAGGGACTTTGTGAGGTTGTTAAAAAATGGTCTTGTTCACTTTTCCAGCTGTAGCCTTTCCAACGGTGCATTAAACAACAGATAGCCTTGAAAGACACACTGGGGGAAGCAAGACATACTGCTTACTTTTTTTTTTATCCTTTGTGACATTTGGATGGGCAAAGAAGGGGAAAAAAACCGCACATCTGAGATGGTAAGAAGATAAAAACAGACAGCTTATTATGAAGTCACTGGCTTTTCTTTCCACTTTTAAACATCAACTGACACCGTTTGTGATATCACGATACACCAATTGTACGTTTAATGCTCAGCTACTGCTAGCTGTGGGAATCACAGAGTCAGTGCCTATTTGGGTACGTCATGAACATTTCATATCACAGTTATTGTGATCAAAATTACCACAATATCAGTTTTATCACACTGTTGTTGAATGCGCTCAGACAGTACTTATACTCACACCAAATTATAATAAAAACATAAATACATAGACACACAATATACTGTCTAGGGCGAAGTGCCAAACACTGCATTCAATTGTTAACATTAAATTGTTCTGGTTTCTTAAAAGCCATATTTTTTTGAATGTTTAAATATGTTGATCTTTTTCTGTCTTAATTTTTAAACGTTTTGGAGTGTTTTTAAGGCTAGAGAAAAAAATAGTGTGTCTACAACTACCTGTTGTAGACACTGTGTCAATATTATTCTGATAGATTACCGCATTTTCTGGACCAAAGGGCGCACCAGATTTTAAGGCGCACTGCCGATGAGCGAGTCTATTCAGGTCTTTTTTCATCGGTAGGTCGTGAGTTCAAACCCCGGCCGAGTCATACCAAAGACTATAAGATGGGACCCATTACCTCCCTGCTTGGCACTCAGCATCAAGCGTTGGAATTGGGGGTTAAATCAACAAAATGATTCCCGGGCGCGGCCACCGCTGCTGCTCACTGCTCCCCTCACCTCCCAGGGGGTGAACAAAGGGATGGGTCAAATGCAGAGGTTAATTTCACCACACCTAGTGTGTGTGTGGCAATCATTAGAAGAAAAAAATAAATAAATACAAAAGGCGCACCGGATTACAAGGTGCATTAAAGGGGTCATATTATGATTTTTTTTTTATAAATGTAAAACACTTCCTTGTGGTGTACATAACATGTCATGGTGGTTCCTTGGTCAAAATGTTGCATAGATTATTTTTTACAGATCATCTTCAAGTCGCTTTCTGACAGTCGCTTCATGATGAGCCGTTTTGTGGGCGGTCTTATTTACGTGGCTCACCTTCGGCAGCGTCTTTGTTGTAGCGGTGTAGCGTGCAAGGACGGGAGTGCAAGAAGTGTCGAAAGATGGAGCTAACTGTTTTAATGACATTCAGACTTAACTTAAATCAACAACGGAGCAGCATCTCCTCATCCGTGGTTCACTAGTGCAACAACGCCGGAAATGTGTCCTGTCACTGGTAGTTTTTAGCGCTTCCATAGCGAGATATAAGTTAGAAATTTACGCTAGTTTATATTAGAAATGGCAACAGCAGAGGATGAATGCCCCATAACAAGAAGATAGTGAAAAAGAAGAAGCTTATCGACTACGGCATCGGCACGGACTACTAAAATGCACACATTTTCAGGTCTTATGCAGATCTCAAATACACATCAGCAGGTACCAGAAGGTAAGAAAAGTTGGTTTTGCATAATATTGTGAAACAAAATGCCAGATAATATGTCTGCTAATGGGTGCCATTTTGCGGTACTTATACACACCATAGTAATACTTGTATCTCTGACTACGGTAGCCGTAAGGGGTCGACAATCCATCAAGCAATGCGGCTTTATAGTCATATTAAAACATTTTGACAGATTTTTGAGTGCTGTGTAATGTTCTTTATTTTCAATGGAACATTTAAAGTTTTGGTGTTGTTTACTGGCATCATATTGCAGTCTACACGTATCTCTTATGTGTGAGTGCCATCTACTAGTCACACTTATCATTACACCATGTACCAAATAAAATTGCTTCGAGGTCCGTAAGCACAACCAGAATTATTCCGTACATTAGGCGCACCGGGTTATAAGGCGCACTGTCGATTTTTGAGAAAATGAAAATATTTTAAGTGCGCCTTATAGTCCGAAAAATACGGTATTCATCCCTCAGAGCACAGCATGTAGGTTAAGTGTGCACAATGTAATTTCTTAGTCGCTCAGACAGCAATGTGTTTATACAAGTTTAGATTGGGGTATCCATCAATCCATCCATTTTCTACCGCTTCAGGGTCGAGAGGGGTGCTGGAGCCTATATGAGCTGCATTCGGTGGATAGGCGGGGTACACCCTGGACAAGTCTCCACCTCATCGCAGGGCCAACACAGATAGATATGTTGTTCCTTAATAGGGAAAAGCATTAATGTTTCTTGTATTCATATTAGCATTTAAAGGGGAACTGCAATTTTTTGGGAATTTTGCCTTTCGTTCACAATCATTATGAGGGACATGACAATGGAAGGTTTTTTTTTTTTTTGCATTCTAAATATTAAATAAATGCGGTTACAGTGCACAAAAGCTCCTCTTGACCATACTTGTCAACCTTGAGACCTCCGAATTCGGGAGATTGGGGGGGGGCGGAGTTGAGGTGGGCGAGGTTTGGTGGTAGCGGGGGTGTATATTGTAGCCCGTAAGAGTTAGGGCTGCAAGGGATTCTGGGTATTTGTTCTGTTGTGTTACGGTGCGGATGTTCTCCCAAAATGTGTTTGTCATTCTTGTTTGGTGTGGGTTCACAGTGTGGCACATATTTGTAACAGTGTTAAAGTTGTTTATATGGCCACTCTGAGTGTGAACTGTATGGATGTTGATCAAGTATGTCTTGCAGTCACTTGCGTGTCTGCAGAAGCCGCTTACAACATGTGACTGGGCCGGCACGCTGTTTGTATGGTGAAAAAGCGGACGCGACGACAGGTTGTAGAGGACGCTGAAGGCAGAGCCATCACGGCACACCCTTAATATTGTTGTCCGGGTGAAAATCGGGAGAATGGTTGCCTCGGGAGATTTTCGGGAGGGGCACTGAAATTGGGGAGTCTCCCGGAAAAATCGGGAGGGTTGGCAAGTATGCTCTTGACTGCTATGCAAACACAGAGATGGCCTAAAAACGTCTGTTTAAAAATCAATTCTTGAACATTTTTAACCGATTCAGAATCGTGAAAAAGGAGAATCGCGATGCGGATGTAATTAGAAGTTTAACAAACGGATTACATAAACGTGGCTAACATTTTTGTCATAAAGCAAATCTTGGGAAAAGCAAGGTACCACTGTGCAAGCAAATTCTCGTTTCACTTTTGTTAATAGTGTACTGTCTGCTGAGTTCCATTTCAGCCACTATGAATTCATCCTTTTTTTACAAAAAGAGAGAAAATTGATGTTATCAAAGCAGTAGCTTTTAAAATGCCCCAATGTAGTGTTTTGTTCGATAAATCAGCATATAAATTACAGTCAGCTCCTCACATTGTCTTCACAGCAGGACCGCAGAGAAGACATTCAGCATGAAACAGCAGGAGGCCTCTGATGCATGCTGTATTTAAAAGTTTAATTCACAGCTAACGTACTTACGCTATATTAGCAGCGAGCACACCGCAGCCTCGTCTGAATGAGAAATGGAGCGTGCGGAGATAATTAGGAGGAAAATCACAGTCAGGCAACATTTTTCTGAAGGAAATAAAAATGACGAGCAAAAATCCAGAAAAGAAAAGTGTTTTGCAACACAAAACCTTTCATGTTTGCCTCCTTGCAAGCACTTTAATGACCTTTTTACGACAGACTACATCAACAAAGGTTCCCATTTCAACCAAATATTTGGCTTAGGAGCAGCAAACCACCTCTGAAAGCATGTGAACACACAACCAGAAATAGAAAATAAATGTTTCATTGCAGGCGTTTGTTTATGAAAGATCCTGCTCTAAACTTCCTGGAATCATGTATAAATAAATACTGTAAGGAATTCCTCCAACTTTTTATGATTTTCTGATCAGGTTTGTTAGACACAGGAGTCATATTTTACAGCGAAACAGCCCTTTCAACCTCCCACCATGAAATGAGGAATAGAAGCGACTGCGGGAGTCGAAAAAGCAATGATCATTTTATGGCCCCCCCATTACCCCCGCCCATCCTTCAGAACTCTTCTGTAAGAGATCAGACGGGAAATCTCACAAGCTGAATGAAATTTTCAGGTTTTCACCCCACACGTCTGCATTGGTTTTTCACATTTTTAGCGTATGGAGCTTATTCCCGCCTCAACCCTTTTTATTCCATAGTACCTTCCTGGGAGAGTGCACCTGAACTGACACGCATCTTTGTAGAAATTCACATCTGCAAAAAGGCTACAAGCATTTTTGGTAAAAAGCATAATGTTTTTTTCTCCGTTGGTCTTGCTTTTTCTATTTAGAATTACAAATTTGTGTATTATCACTTTGTGTCGTTGTTAGGGAATGGACACCAGGGGTGGACTAGGACAAAAAAACACTGCATTCCCAGAAAGTTCCACATTTTTTTATAGTGAAAAATAACAAGAACAACAAACAATTATTAATACTAAAAAATAAGATAATTACAAACTGGATAAAGCGATTCTAGTAGAAATTGCGTGTGAATGCTCCAATGCTGAATCCAAACTTGAATGCTGAGGGAATGTAGAATGGATGTAGAAATGGTTTCACAGTGAAATGGTTCGTAAATTGAAGATCCGAAGTTGTACTGAAGCGTAGTCTGAATCTTGAATTGTTAAAGGCATGTTGTAATTTTTGAAATCCACAAAATATGACTCTAAATGTATGCCTGCAGAATTAGCTAAAAAAAAAAAAAAAGGTTACCAAAAGGTTACCATGCTTACATTAAAAAAAGTTAACATATTTCAGAGCGCCCAAGTATCAAAATATGTTATTTTTAGCTGTAAAGGGGAACTTCACTTTTTTTTTGGGGGGGGGGGGGAGATTTTGCGCATTATTCACATATATTTATTGGACAAGAACACATTTAAAAAAAAAAAAAATGTTTATGCATTTTTAATCGCAAATAAACGCTCGCAAAGATCAGCTAATAATGAAGTCAATGGAAGCTTCTCTATTCCACGAATAAAGCCCTTAAAATAACCATCCAAAAACCGCCAACAATACTCCCTTTACATTTTGTGATCTGAATAATAACTAAGTATTAGCGATATTGTCACTCTAAGTTATAACGCACACTATCTATTTATAGCTGCGCATTGATCACAGAGAGCTTAGTAGCTTATGCTACTATATTGACATATTGAGCCGGTGACATGCTGCTGCTGCTTCGCTATCACATGCATAGTAGAAGTGGAAAGTTGTGGCAATAAACCGACATGTTGGTAAACTTTGACTTCCAACTTAAATCCAGAGACAGCGAGAAAAACACGAAAAGTGGCTCATTTGCGGATTTTTTAACCCTTTATGTGGATTATGAACAATTCTTCATCTAAACCGGAAGATATAAACATCCCATCAGTCGGCATCCCAGTGAGAGCAGACATTGTACAGCAAGTGATTGTTTTATTAGGTTCATAATTTGTATTCTCCGTTTAGCACTTAGCATTACTGCTACATGATGCTTTGTATTTCACTAAAGCTGTTTCTGCTTATCACTAGGCTCATAAAACTTAAAGTTTAATCTTTAGGCTCAAAAGATAAGGTTCTGGATCATCAATTGTCCCAAGGTAGTCATTGTTGGCTTTCATGAAGTCTGTAATGACTAATAGTGTTGTTGTTGTTGTTGAAGCAAAAAGCAAATGTTGTGATGCGTCTGTAAAAATGTATGTGCTGCGGTATGCTTACAATGACCATAATACATGTTATCATTAATGTGCTGGTTACTACATTACATACCTAGTGGTTAGAGTGTCCGCCCTGAGATTGGTAGGTCGTGAGTTCAAACCCCGGCCGAGTCATACCAAAGACTATAAAAATGTGACCCATTACCTCCCTGCTTGGCATCCAGCATCAAGGGTTGGAATTGGGGGTTAAATCACCAAAAATTATTCCCGGGCGTGGCCACCGCTGCTGCTCACTGCTCCCCTAACCTCCCAGGGGGTGAGGGTGATGGGTCAAATGCAGAGGATAATCTTATCACACCTAGTGTGTGTGTGACAATCATTGGTACTTTAACTTTACTTACAGCATGTATTTAAAATGTTGATGGAGATGTTTGGATGTTTTTCACAGCCCTGTATGGGCACAACAGAGCCACTCGCATTGACTCCATTGTTAGATGACTATTACTAACGTTTATTTACGATTGAGAACACACACAAAAAAAGAAACACATGTGTTCTGGTCTTATGTAAGGATTGTGAATGATGGGAAAAATTCCAAAAAAGTGCAGTTTCCCTTTAAACTAGGGCTGTGCAATGAGTATTTGTTTGTAATCAGATTAATCACATTTTGGCATTTGGATTAATCATGAATAATCACAGGTGATTACTTGTTTGCGCAGTTAAAATTTGCTAAAGTAAAGACCTCAATGTTTGTACAGAAATGCAATTTTATTGTCAGAATGTCATTCAAATGTTGTAAACGTTTTCCTTGAATGCATGTCCATTTATTTGCACAAAGCTTGGTTACAGTTTTATCTAAAGTTCTTTATTTAAATTGTAAAACCATGTGAAATTGTTAAATTGAATTATCAATCTAAGTGTGTAGATGATTAATGCAATATTTTTTTTGTGATTAATCACGTGAGTTAACTGGTTAATATTGACAGCCCTACTTTAAAAATAGAAAAATAATACTAGCGTAAATCATTCCAGATGAAGAGGAAACACAGCGACACTATTGTTAGCGATTTATAATGCACATACTACATGAAAACAAGGTAATTTACACTACAGTAACTTCATCATATATTTTCATCCAACAATACATCATATACAGCAGATTTAGTGCAACAAAACTAGTCAGTAGTGCTAATAACGGATATTACAGAAGCTTACAGAAGCTCAGAGCAGCCATAAGCCATCTGGAGGATGGTTAGCACTCTCCCACCTTCCAGGTAGGAAATCAGTCTTTGGGGGGCGTTCAAGTTCCGATTAGGAATCTAGTAATTCCAACTTCGCAGTAGAAATGAAACGCACCATTAATTGCAAAGTCACTGTATGGTGATTATGCTAGTATTATTGTGATGGTTTTGTCAGTTAGCAGGATACTTCAAGTTACGTGGAGAGTTTTGGAGTAAGTCCGATGTTCTGGTGTTCTGTCTCCACCCGAGTCTTATATCAGGCTTAATGATAACAATCTTCACTCAACATTCTGTAATGTATCGTTCAATATGAATATGTCTATTTAATAAAAGACAGCTTCTTCCTAGAATGTTTTTGACAATAATGTCCATGCAAATCGACGTATCAAACAGCACTTTGAAGCGGCGCCTATAGTCCATTTATTCAAAGTGTGTTTTTTTCTCATGTGTGAAGTCATGCTGGTAACGCTTGACAGGAGTCATACTCACATCTTGCCTCTTTGTGTGTGTGTGTGTGTGTGTGTGTGTGTGTGTGTGTGTGTGTGTGTGTGTGTGTGTGTGTGTGTGTGTGTGTGTGTGTGTGTGTGTGTGTGTGTGTGTGTGTGTGTGTGCAATCTTTCTGTCGACTGCACGTTCAAAATTACAATCATTACTTTTTCTCCCGAATGGCCACAAACTGTGGGAACAATTGCTTAAATATCGGAAAATTTCTCCTCTGAGCTTTCAGAGCTAATAGCAGTCATATGTTGTGTCACAGCGGGGGGAGAATGTGTTGCTAGTATTTCAGCGCAGGGAAGGCAACAAAAACTTCTATAACGGCGGTGACGGGTCATATTCTGCCCACGCTGAGGTCACTTGTGGGGGGAGAGCTCGTGCGACAGGTTGGTTTGTGACACTTTCTTTTCTTTTGATATGCTGTAAAATTGTGTCACAGTCAGCGTTAAAGTGGACTTTTAGATCAGGGGTCCCCAACCTTTTTTCCACCAGGGACCGGTTTAATGTATGCATTATTTTCACGGACCGGCTTTCCACGTTTGGCAGATAAAAACAGCAAAAAAAAGAGAACTCACTATAATGCTGATGTAGTGGGAGCCCTGAGCGTGTTTCTTTGCAAAGAGATGGTCCGGGGCACGTTGATTGCATATACTATGCACCAGTGTTTCTTAACCATAGGGCCGGGCCCAGTGTTGGGCCAGCTAGCGCCCCCTAGAATTTAACATATCTGTTTTTTCACCTGTGGTACGCATAGGCCACAGCGGTACTGAGTTGCAATACACTTTTCTACCACTTGTGGCAGTAATGACAATATAAAACAAACAGAAGAAGTCTGGCACTAATGTCATAGAGAAATTTCTAAAGCGCAAAAATTATGACTAAAGTGGTGAAGCTATATTTTCATTTGCACTTTAATTGTATTGACAGTTTAGTTAAGAAACATCCATCCATCCATCTATTTTCTACCGCTTGTCCCTTTCAGGGTAGCGGGGGGTGCTGGACCCTTATCTTAGCTGCATATTTTTAATGAATTTAGTTTATTTATTTTAGCACAACATATTATATATTGTTTGTAAATGTATTTTGTCTAATCAGCCTAACATAAGCTTAAGGTTTATTTGTTAAATTAAATATATGATCTTTGTGATTAACACATGCTTCTATATCATTTTATAAGGTAATAAACTGTAAGTAGGTTAGATATTTTGTTTTTATTGAATATGATTAAAATCAAGAGTAAAATGACTAGTTTTGTGTTAATATTGGAGTGGTACATGGGTTCCTTTGTAGTGGAAAAGTTGGGTCCTGAGGTCAAACAGATTAAGAACCCCTGCTGTATACAACGACCCTGCAGATGGCAATGAGCTTTTGGCTACAATCTGGCACATTAAAATGTTATATATTCATTAATGTACTATAACAAATGGTGACTTCCTATCAGGAGTTGTAATATACATCTATAAACAAGCTTATTGGTGTGTATAGTAGGACAGGCGAAAGTTAAGTTGGAGAAAATGCGTTACTTTATAAATTAATTAATGTTTCTGTGCGGCCCGGTAGCAAATGTGTCACGGACCGGTGGTTGGGCACGACTGTTTTAGATGACATTTGTTTCTTGTTTTTGCTGTTTCAAAGGTTCGTGATACAGTATCATCAGGCTTAGACATCTACATTCTAAGGAACAGTATTTGCTTAGAGCTCCCTCTACAGGTATAACATGTAAAAACAGCCAGCTTTAATTAAAATAAACAGCGACACACACACAAAAAATCTATTTATACCCGGTACATAATACTAAACTGACATTGGTTGACATTGTTACCAAGTTAGTAGGATTATGCATTTATATCATATATCACAGTGGTTTTTAAAGTGCAAAAAGTCTTTAACAGTTCTGTTAGCACCAATGCTAACGCTAACACAAAATGAGAGGTGTCCGTGATGGTACTGCAATGCTAAGCTAAGTGCTTAAATGTGCAAAAAGCCAACCAAACATGTCTTAACATCAGCTCCTGAAATAAACGGAAGCAAAATGTTGTACAGTTGCTGCGCACGACTATGAGCAGTGGCACTGATGCTAATGCTAGCGGAAAAAAAGGTGCTAGTTGTACCGCCAATATCATATAACCCAGTGGTCCCAAACCTTTTTGTAGCTGCGGACCGGTCAACGCTTGAACATTTGTCCCACGGACCGGGGGGGGGGGGGGGGGATTGTTTGGGGGAATGGTTTTTTGTTTTTTTTGTCATAAAAAAATGCATTCATGCGTGCTTACAGACTGTATCCCTTCAGACTGTATTGATCTATATTATATATAATGTAGGAACCAGAAATATTAATAACAGAAAGAAACAACCCTTTTGTGCGAATGAGTGTGAATGAGTGTAAATGGGGGAGGGAGGTTTTTTGGGTTGGTGCACTAATTGTAAGTGTGTCTTGTGTTTTTTATGTTGATTTAATAAAAAAATATATATATATTTTTTTCTTGTGCGGCCCTGTACTAATTGATCCACGGACCGGTACCAGCCGCGGCCCGGTGGTTGGAGACCACTGATAAACCACAAAAGTAGTGATGCTATTGGTGATTTTTTAAGCTGTTGCTTTACATAACCAACTGGAAATAGTGAACTACATTTTCAGCAGCAGGGAAAGTGCATAAATTAGAAGCTAAATGCCAAAAGTGCTAATTGAATGCAAAAAAATGTAATACTGTAAAATTATTAACCATCTATAAACAGCAGTGATAACCGTGCTAGCAAAATATCCAGATTTCAGATTGGTTTATTTGAACATATATACCAGGGGTCGGCAACCTTCACCACTCAAAGAGCCATTTTGGCAAGTTTCACGAATTAAAGAAAGTAATGGGAGCCACAAAAAAATTTTTTTAAATTTAAAATGAAAAACACCGCATACAGAG
The DNA here is from genome assembly GCF_033978785.1 of Entelurus aequoreus. Classification (NCBI taxonomy): domain Eukaryota; kingdom Metazoa; phylum Chordata; class Actinopteri; order Syngnathiformes; family Syngnathidae; genus Entelurus; species Entelurus aequoreus. Next base: position 26,277,596 of record NC_084746.1, read on the forward strand.
AGAGCTTAAATGCTTTGTGCTATGTTAACCAGGGGTCTCAGACACACGCACCGTCACACACTTTCATGTGGAAATTTGATGTTAGTGCAGCCCGCGAGTTTTGAATAATTGGCGCTTGACAGCGTCATACTTGCCAACCATCTCATTTTTCCCGGGAGACTCCCGAATATCAGAGCGTGATGACACTACATTTGGCGCCCTCTACAGTCTGCCCTAATAGTGTACCTGCTCGACCACATGTAGAATGCAGTTTCAGTTTGCTCACGTAAGTGACAGCAAGGCGTACTAGGTCAGCAGCCACACATCTTACACTGACGGTACCAATACCCAGAATCCCATGCAGCCCTAACTCTTCCGCTCAACCAACGCACGGAGGGGGGGGGGGGGGGTGGGGGGGTGTTGATGTGTGGGGGGGTTGTGGTAGCGGGGGTGTATAATGTAGACCGGAAGAGTTAGGGCTGCATGGGATTCTGGGTAATGGTTGTGTTGTGTTTATGTTGTGTTACAGTGGGATGTTCTCCAGAAATGTGTTTTTCATTCTTTTTTGGTGTGGGTTCACAGTGTGGCGCATATTTGTAACGTAACAATGTTAAAGTTGTTTGATACGGTACGGCTACCGTCAGTGTAAGCTGTGTGGCTGATGAGTAAGTATGCTTTGCTGTCTCCTGTGTGTGCAAGTAATAACAACATACAACATGTGGCTGGACTGGCACGCTGTTTGTAAATGCTATAGAGGACAATTACTGCAGTGCAATTAGGACACGTCCTTTATTTAGTAATTAGAGTGGAAATAGGTTTATTTTTACCCTGGGAGTAATCTATGAGAGACACTGAGATCCATAAGTCTCCTGGGAAAATCGGGGGCGTCGGCATGTATGTAGCTGAGCCGCATCAGAGTGGTCAAGGAGCCGCATGCGGCTCCGGAGCTGCGGGTTGCCGACCCCTGATATATACAGTTTCAAAATGATGCATCACATTATTTACATTTTCTTTGCAACAAAGAAAAATAAGTAGGAAGAAGCATTGCTTATTCAAGCCTACCCTTTTTCTATTTCACATCAATTAGTTAAACATATGTTCACTCCCTGTACTCGGTTTAAACATTACAAATCAGTGTGGTGTAAATACAACAGTTTCCTTCATAACTAGGTAAGTCATTGATGATTACATAAATAATATCCTATTTTCCTCAAGTTCAAGGCATTTACCAATATTCTTCTTCTTTGTAATTTGCAAACACTTATAGTTTGAACAAATTCTTAATTTCTTTTTTTACTTCATCCATTCCATAATTGAATTCCACATACAGATATGCTAAATGTCTTAAGTGTTGTACTTGCATACAGAAGTTTTTAATTACATTTTCCCCTAAGGTTATATTTCCTTTATTTTGTTGAGAAAAATTGTTGTACATTTTTGGGTAGCAGGTTATAGTTGGCTTTGTACTAAAATACTAACATTAGGTTCTTTGTAACTGTACAAACACCGTTTGTATAAATATTAAACAATTTTGTTCCCAGAATGAATCCACAAAAAGAGAATACAAGACAGTACAAATATAGAAACAGTTTATATCTATGGACAGGTCTGAGGCGGTTGCAAAATATGACTTACTGATAACACTTTTTGAGCGTGTCCTTTTTTTGGCTAAGGAGGGATAGTTTGAGTTTTTGGAAAAAAAATTGTCACTGTTCAAAAAACAATGAGGCATCTAAATCAGTGTTGTAATGAATTACTGATCTATTAAACACTGTAATTACCTCATATAAAGTATTCCACTTTGCAATTCGTTTTTGGAAATTATGCATATTTTGTGTTTTTTCCATTATAAAAAATGTTGGGGTTTTTTTGTTTACAAAAAGGGCATAACGATGTAAAACATTACAAATATATAAAAACATAATATCTATGGATCTGTCTTAAGCTGTTGAAGAATGTATAGTGTTGAAACTTTGAAAATATTTATCTATGACCTACTTATAACACTTTTTTCAGCGCGTCATTTTTTTGTCGCTTAGGAGGCTTAAAATAGTTGCAAATTAAGTAGACTCAGGGGCGTCACTAGCTTTTAAGGACAGAGGGGCTTAGCCCCCAGGAGATGCACAGGATGCCTAGCGAACATAGCGCACGAGCACAAAACTTCACAAACAGCTAACAATGACTTAGAAATGATTCATTGTTATTATTATTATTTCAGTCGGTTTATTTTCAATCTGTGTTCAGTACAACAACAAACATGGGTTTGCACAGTGACATTTTGTTTACAGCATCAACAAGAAACAATTACTTGCATGATCCTTCAAGATTGCCATGACAATGAAAGTCATGGCATTAGCCTCTATGTTATTCATTCACAACATAGAGGCTAATGCCACCACTTTTGCTCACAATACAATAATTGTCTGTTCCCAAATATTTTGAAGTTGCACAGATTACATTTTGGGCACATATGTGACTAAAATGGTTGTAAATTCAAGCCCTGGAAATATTACTTAATTACTTGAATTAAAGTAATATCCGGATCGGGATAATTTGGCTATATATATATATTATGGCAAGCCGTTAAGGAAATTAAATATATATGGAAGTCTGAAAAGAAATGAAAAACATGTATATATACTGTAAATAAGAAAGACTTAGCTGATCTGAAAAAGAGCCAAAGCTGTCAAAGAGCTTAGGGACCATCTTCAAAGTGCAATGCTGAAACGAATAATGCAAACAATAAAATGTAACTTCCAGGGCTTGAGATTAACGTAGTCCGGTCGTCCTGGGAACGGTAAAAAAAATGCACGGGACGAAGTGAAATGCTCCCCGGGACGATGGCTTTTAACCATTTTTTTTCTTTTTCTTTTTATGTATTTATTTATTTTACATTTTATATTAAAGGCCTACTGAAATGAATTTTTCTTATTTAAACGGGGATAGCAGATCCATTCTATGTGTCATACTTGATCATTTCGCGATAATGTCATATTTTTGCTGAAAGGATTTAGTAGAGAACAACGACGATAAAGGTCGCAACTTTTGGTCGCTGATAAAAAAAAAGCCTTGCCTGTACCGGAAGTAGCGTGACGTCACCAGAGGAAGGACTCCTCATATTCTACCATTGTTTTCAATGGAGCGAGAGAGATTCGGACCGAGAGAGCGACGATTACCCCATTAATTTGAGCGAGGATGAAAGATTCGTGGATGAGGAAAGTGAGAGTGAAGGACTAGAGTGGCAGTGCATGACGTATCTTTTTTCGCTCTGACCGTAACTTAGGTACAAGGGTTCATTGGATTCCACACTTTCTCCTTTTTCTATTGTGGATCACGGATTTGTATTTTAAATCACCTCGGATACTATATCCTCTTGAAAATGAGAGTCGAGAACGCGAAATGGACATTCACAGTGACTTTTATCTCCACGACAATACATCGGCGAAGCTCTTTAGCTACTGAGCTAACGTGATAGCATCTGGCTCAAATGCAGATAGAAACAAAATAAATAAATCCCTGACTGGAAGGATAGACAGAAAATCAACAATACTATTAAACCATGGACATGTAACTACACGGTTAATGCTTTTCAGCCTGGCGAAGCTTAACAATGCTGTTGCTAACGACGCCATTGAAGCTAACCTAGCAACCGGACCTCACAGAGCTATGCTAAAAACATTAGCGCTCCACATACGCCAGCGAGCCCTCATCTGCTCATCAACACCCGTGCTCACCTGCGTTCCAGCGATCGACGGCGCGACGAAGGACTTGCTAGCGCGTCTGCTGTCCAAGTAAGTCCTCCTGGTTGTGTTGCTACAGCCAGCCGCTAATACACCGATCACACCTACAACTTTCTTCTTTGCAGTCTCCATTGTTCATTAAACAAATTGCAAAAGATTCACCAACACAGATGTCCAGAATACTGTGGAATTTTGAAATGAAAACAGAGATTTTTTGTATTGGATTCAATGGGGTACCAATACTTCCATTTATCTATTGACGTCATGCGCATACGTCATCATACATAGACGTTTTCAGCCGGATATTTCCCGGGAAATTTAAAATTGCACTTTATAAGTTAACCCGGCCGTATTGGCATGTGTTGCAATGTTAAGATTTCATCATTGATATATAAACTATCAGACTGCGTGGTCGGTAGTAGTGGGTTTCAGTAGGCCTTTAAATGTCTTGGTTTTTCCACCCTCTGAAAATCCTATGAAATGTTTAACAAGCCATCCTATAATAATACAACAGCTATTAATGTAACAATACAATAAAACAAATATATTTAATGATGTTGTTTTCATTATTTTAACAATAGGCTAATGTATATTACTTTATATAGATTCTACAAGAAACACAAAACTTAAAAACTAAATTATTTACAATTGCAGACACAAGGTTCTTGTTCTGCAGTGCTGTGTGCTAATGTGCTTCGTACACCAGCAGGACCGCAAGCAAGGTCGCAGAGAAAATGCGGACTGGATTTTGAGTGATGTGGGCATTTTCTATATGAACAAAGTGGAATGGATTAGATACCGACACACTAAAGGGGCTCTCTACCTTACACTATGAAGTGAGGGGAAACTGAGTGAATAATGACAGGTTATATGATTATTTATTTAAACTCATATTTGGGCCACTTTATAATGAATACAGTATGTTGGCATGTATTTGTAAAAAAAATAAAAAATAAAAAATAAAATAACAAATTATTTTATTTTTTAACACAAAATTATTTAGGGGGGCTTAAGAACATTTTAGGGGGGCTTGAGCCCCCCTAAAATAGGCCTAACAACGCCAATGAGTAGCCTCGAGGGATAAAAAACACATTGTTAGCATTGAAGCTAGTGTTAGCAAAACATTCAAATGTTATATATACACCACTGTATAACAACATCAGTGACGCTATTTTCTTTAAGACAAGCTAATGTATCTTCAACAGGATTCTGAAGCATTTGTTGTAAGCTACAATTATTACATACTGTGGCTTTAAACAGCAGTTTTTTAATAAAGTGCAAAAAATATTTCAGCATTGTCAGCGGCACATTTCCTCCAGTCGACAGTCTATAGGCTCAATACAGTATGGAATAGGAATGATGTGCCCCAGGTATGAAAACGAGCTGGCCAGATTGTTTTGACTTCTCACTTTTTCCTCGAGCTGCAAATTTAAGCCAGAGCTGCCAAGTGGGCCGAGGCACGTTTGTTGCACGGCGGGACGGCGGCAGAGTCTTTATCTTTTTGTGCAGAGAGAAAAGTAGAGGATGTAAAGCTGCAGATTCACACAGGCCCTGAGGATATCTAATATGTCTTCTGCATTGTGCTTGTCCTAATGCAATTATGCATAGTTCCTGCTTTGCGCAGAAGGAGAGATTCCTATCCAAGAATGTCTGCTAAAACGCCCTTCTTTTATTTTTATAATAATAATAAAAATATTATTATGTTTCCCCGGACGACTTTAGTGGAGAAGGTCAAAAAGTTGGACTCTGTAAAGTTGACCATCACTTTAGTTTGGAAACTATTTTCCCATCGGAAACAACTGAAATAGAATTCATCAGTCCCAGGGTTGAGCGGTCATTATCATTACTGGATTTGCCAAACACAAGTCAGTCATTTTAAGATATCAGATTTACTATACTAGAAGTATTCAATAGAATACAGTACTGTATATTTCACTGGACGTTTAGTGGTGAAATATTAAAAACCTACAAAAAAGCTCAAGAAAAATGTAAACACTCTTGTCAAATATAATAAACCGTACATACCTGTAATGGAAAAAAGTGTCAAAACTATAATGTGAAAAATAAAAGTAAACATTTGAAAGAAAAAAAACAAAGAAAACCCCCCACTAATTATTCTAATTAGAAAAGGCTCAACATTTAGATAATATACTCCCTATAATTGTTTAGTGTGAACATGTTATTCCCCAAAAATATTTGGGAACTTAGGTATCACAAAAAAGCCAAAGAAAAAGAAAAACACAAAACTAAATATTTACCGTAAATCTCAACAAAGGGACATATTATACTTGCAATATTTGTTTAGTGTTAGACTTTTTCATAAACTTTGTACGGGACAAAAGCCACAAAAATACGTAGAAAACACAAGTTAATTGTTTACTCTTAAAAATCCTCAAAACTAAAATATGAAATATAATATACTCCTAGTACTTTGTTATTATGGATATTTTAAGTTCCCAGATATTATTGGGAAATAAAGGTTGCATAAAAAGCCAAAGAAATAGCAAAACACATAATGGACGATTTAAAAAAAAAAAACACAAAACCAAAAAGTACATAAAAAAGGAAGAATGTACTTGAAAATATTTAAAGCTACACAATTATTTATATAATAATATTTTGGGGGTTACAACTGCCACAGAAAAAGCAAAATACACAAGGTAACGTTTTGATTATATAATAAATATATACATTTTGATAAAGTGAATGTGAAATTAATACATCACAAATATCTTTTATGGGAATGAGTGTTGAAGAAGTAAAAAAAAAAAAAAACTAAACAGAACTAATGTTTTGATGCTAGCTAGAGTCTCGGGCTCAAGTTTTGTGTTGTTAGATTTGAAGAAAAAAACTTTTAAAAATGTCATGTAATAAATCCACAATAATAGTTTGGTGTTGACACTTTAAATTACTCAATATATGTTAGAAATAAGTGATACAAAGAAAAGGCAAAACAAAGCAAATGAGCTCCAAGAGGTAGTCACCTGAAATGGTTTTCACTTCACAGGTGTGCTTGAAGCTCATCGAGAGAATGCCAAGAGTGTGCAAAGCAGTAATCAGAGCAAAGGGTGGCTATTTTGAAGAAAGTAGGATATAAAACATGTTTTCAGTTATTAAGTACATAACTCCACATGTGTTCATTCATAGTGTTGATGCCTTCAGTGACAATCTACAATGTAAATATTCATGAAAATAAAGAAAACGCATTAAATGAGGAGAAGGTGTGGCCTGTACAGTATATACATTAATAAACATTACACGCCTCTATCTTCACACATTTGAAAGCGCATGTATGTGACATGATTAGAAATGCGGCGTCTTGTTTGATGTCCCTCGCTAGTATGGATGTGAAATGATGTCCAAAAACTCACCGGCGGGCGACTGCAACATCAAAAAAGCTTGGCAGTAATGGCGGCCAGCTCGCTTTAATTTGCTTGATGCGAGAAAGGCGGACAAGGAGGTGCTTTCATCTCCTGGCTAACTTTTCCTAGCAATGACTGGGCATGGCTACGATGCTGCATGGTATGCTGCACCATGTCAATGTCGTACTAGAAGAAGCGGTTCCTTTCTTCACATTGACCGTGCTGGAGTGTCATCATCAGTTATGAGATAGTTATTGTTGCATTTGACAATGAGAGCTAGTGGAGAGCACACAGGTGACAGAGTGATAATGAGGCAATATGTATGCATCACACTAAAACAGTCACTTCAGCACATTCATACCTTACTAGGGAAATTACAGCAAAGCCTTTCTCCGTATACATGACTTTGTCTAGCAACATCTTACATTTGATTCAAAAGTGAATAATAAATGTGAATAATTAGCCTGCGAGTGTGTGGTCACCTGCAGCTGAATGCAGATGCAAGCTAACGCTGATCATGTCTACTCATCATGATAGCGTTTACTTTACAATACACTGACACACTTTTTAATGGCCTTGAACGCCACTTCAATACCGAAAAATCTAAGGATTTAAAAACATTTTTTGTAAGAACCTTAAAACATACTTAGACAAACTTTAATGATGAAATTGTTCCACACAGTAGCTCAGTTACAAAGGATGGAAAGGATAATGAATTAATGTCAATTAAATTAAGCATTTTAAGCATAAAATGGCGAAATAAAGTAAAAATATCAACACTGCAGTAGTGTTGGCCGGTAGAGGAGACCCCACCAATCAGAGCGCGCTGTTCAGTATCGTGGCCACTGATTTGGCTCAGGCAACATTAATGGATTAAAAGAGTGTAAAGGTGACTGAAGGGCTGTGTTAATGTTGAAAAACATATTTACAAGGTAGTAAACAATTTTTTTATGCTCCAGCTATGAAAATATTTGATCTATAATGAACGACTCCTACTGGAAATCCATTTATGGCGGTCATGTCCTGAACCAATTAATAGCGATAAACGAGCGACGGCTGTATATGTTTTTTTTATTTTTTAGCTTCAGGCATGTGAGCAGCCTCTGAGAAAAAAAGAGGAACATTTCTATCGGCACAAAGTGCTCCCACACAAACCTTGAAACAAAAATGTGAAAATCAAGACTACATTTCCTGCAATTACACTACCGTTCAAAAGTTTGGGGTCACATTGATATGTCCATATTTTTGAAGGAAAAGCACTGTACTTTTCAATGAAGATAACTTTAAACTAGTCTTAACTTTAAAGAAATACACTCTATACATTGCTAATGTGGCAAATGACTATTCTAGCTGCAAATGTCTGGTTTTTGGTGCAATATCTACATAGGTGTATAGAGGCCCATTTCCAGCAACCATCACTCCAGTGTTCTAATGGTACAATGTGTTTGCTCATTGGCTCAGAAGGCTAATTGATGATTAGAAAACCCTTGTGCAATCATGTTCACACATCTGAAAACAATTTAGCTCGTTACATAAGTGACCTTCCTTTGAGCAGATTGAGTTTCTGGAGCATCACATTTGTGGGGTCAATTAAATGCTCAAAATGGCCAGAAAAAGAGAACTTTCATCTGAAACTCGACAGTCTATTCTTGTTCTTAGAAATGAAGGCTATTCCACAAAATTGTTTGGGTGACCCCAAACTTTTGAACGGTAATGTAGGTGCATTTCTACACTATATTTTACCTTTAGATGTATTCTCATCTACCAACCTCTTCTGGCTGTCTTTTTGACACTTACATGTCCCATGTAATGAACACATAATTTTTAGTTTATTTTTAGTAGATCATTTAATATCATTGAAAATAATAATAATAATAATAATAATGGATTAGATTTTATATCGCGCTTTTCTATTAATAGATACTCAAAGCGCTCACAGAAAAGTGGGACATAAAATGTAATGTACAATTCTGTAACATGCATGCAAAGAACTTAGAAAGCATTTACCATTTGGCAACTCTATCCAGTAGCCACGCCCCCTAAGGTAATATACTTCCTGTGTTGTGACCTTTGTTTACATCCGTCACATCTAAAATCTACCTTCTCACTGGCTACAAATAAATACTCTACAACTGGTTTAGAACTAACAGTGTTCGGATTGTAATCATCCAAATATGATTAGCAGCAAAGTAGAAAGCCATCAACTTTGTGGCTCGGAGTCAGCTAGCGAGATGATGCTAACTATGCTAACTAACGAGCTTGTTTCGGCGCCCCTGATCGTCGGCCGTTCAGTGTGGCGTTTATGCAAGAGGAACAGTGTGCGTTCAACACATTTTTGGAGATCCTATTTTTTTGATATTTCATTTAAAAAAACGCGGAAGTGATATTTTGACACGAAAATGAATGTTTAAAAACGCACATTTTCGGGTTTCCGCAGACCTTTCACACGCCTGCAGATTCTTCTCTTCACATTGTGCCTGTTTGTTCTATTTTCCCCATATTTGTAGTTCCCTGGAAAAAAAATAAACAGACCCCCAAAAAAGGAGTGTTTGTAAATTGTAAGATTATTTCAGTCTCCGCACGATAAATAACTTTTAAAAATGTACAATAATTCAAGCCTTCATGGCCGCCTTAACTGAAGGTTTTTTTTCCAAGCAGTAGGAAGAAACAAGGCAGCTGAGTACACAATCGCTACACCAAGCAGAGCTGTCTGTGATTGACAGCTGTGAACACCAATCATTGCATTCCACCGTCAAAATGGAGGGCCCAGGAAAGCCCAGGCATTAAAGCTGTTTTGCCAGTGGCAGATTTTCTTAACAGTATCAACAATGTAAAACTGCACTTTATGCTATGCTGTCTGTGGCTCTGTTTTGCACCTGCAGATAAACAACGTCAAATCCAGTATGAACTAGGGTTGTACGGTATACCGGTACTAGTATAGTACCGGTATACTAATGAATCATATTCGGTACTATTCCACCTCTAAAAAAGCACCTGCTTCACTACACACCGTAGGAGGATAAAACAGCTCACCGGCATCACAATGTAAACAAACGCCATGGGTGGATCTATACCTGACATCCACTGTAATGATACCAAGTACAGGAGCATATCCAGTCGATAATACTATGATTACATCGATAATTTTTAACATCACAAAATCTTTTTTCGTTTAAAAAAAAATTCATATTATGTTTATAAACTCAGGAAATATGTCCCTGAACACATGAGGACTTTGAATATGACCAATGTATGATCCTGTAACTACTTGGTATTGGATCGATTCCCAAATTTGTGGTATCATCCAAAACTAATGTAAAGTATTAAACAACAGAAGAATAAATGATTATTACATTTTAACAGAAGTGTAGATAGAACATGTTAAAAGAGAAAGTAAGCAGATATTAACAGTAAATGAACAAGTAGATTAATAATTCATTTTCTACCACTTGTCCTTAATAATTTTGACAAAATATTAGAATGAGAAATGACACAATATGTTACTGCATACGTCAGCAGACTAATTAGGAGCCTTTGTTTGTTTACTTACTACTAAAAGACAAGTTGTTTTGTACGTTCGCTATTTTATTTAAGGACAACATTGCAATAAGAAACATATGTTTAATGTACCTAAGATTTTTTTTGTAAAAATAAAGATAAAAATGCAATTTTTTGTGGCCCCTTTATTTAGAAAAGTATCGAAAAACATTTTGGTACCGGTACTGATACCAAAATATTGGTATCGGAACAACTCTAGTACGAACAACCAGTGTTTCCCACACATTCATTTATTTGTCGCGGCCCGCCACGGAAAAATTACGTCCGCCACAAATTTAAAAAAATAAATAAAAATTAAAAATATATTTTTTTGTCCTGTCCAGCTTCTCAGGCAAATCATATAGTAGATGTAGATGCCCATATCGGCTGTTCAGATTTACTTTACTAAAGAGAAGTGTAGGATACTTCTCTTGTTGCCTTATTTGTATTTGACTTTATTAAATGTATTTATATTATCATTTGGTGCAGCCGGGCCGGAGCAGGAGGGGATAGAAAGAGAGAAAAAAGAAGACAGAGGGGGAAATTGTGGGGACAAGAGGGGGATTAGACAGAGAGACAAAAACAACAACAACAGCAAACACAACAACAACAACAACAACAACAACAGAGCAACATCAGCAAATATGACATGTACAAATATGATGGTAAAAGTAATAGCAAATAAGCAGTTAGCGAAAATAAAAAATAATACAGAAATGACAATGAGCATTATTACATTAAAAATGGAGCAATACAAATACCAATAGAAATAGTGCTATTGATAATAAACAATACCAGTACTTTACCTTTATTATCAACAATACAATTGTTCAAATGCAACAATACATATACGTAATGATAACTTGAGATACGAAAGAATGCAGAAAAATGGAGGGGAAGAAAGAGAAGCAACCTACATTAACCTTGTAGATTGTTATAGTAACAATAGGTTAAGCTTTGTCAGTGTGCCATGTGTTATACTCAGTTTACCCTAGGGCAACAACGTTAATATATGTTTGATGAAACGTGATTATGTGCATGAGTGTATGTGTGCATATGTACTTGTATATGTACAGTATGTGTATGTGTGCTTGTACAGTGAGTGTATATGTACAGTGTGTGTATATGTGTTTGTACAGTGAATGTATATGTACAGTGTGTGTATATGTATGTGTGTACAGTGAATGTATATGTACAGTATGTGTATGATGTATGATGAATGTGCGTGTGGATGTACGAACTTTGAGTATGTACTATGCACTAATTAAAGGGGCAGAGCTTTAAGAGACATTTTAGCTTTTATATTTTATAAGATATATTTTTTGTAAGAACCACAATTAATAAATATATTTCAGTGAATAACTTATTGTTCAAATCTGTATATAAATATGTACATACAGTGTTGTAATTATATTGTAAAATGGATGGATGGACGTTTAAAACAAAACTGTTATTATTAATTAGTAAGTATACATTTTTTGACCCTTTTTAGAGAAAATCATATCATTGTAGTAAATTATGCAAATTACTCGATGATGTCATGTGACCACGCCCCTAGCCACGCCCCCACCGCCACAGGTATCTTGGCAGTTTATGGGAAACACTGAACAACCATTTTCTTCAAAATACCATCATTTTCAGCTTCTGCAATAACTTGTCATTACCAATCTGGCAACATTGCTGTGTTAGTTTGACATCACTTACCTCCTCTGGTGCTGACTGGCCATCCATCCATTTTCTACCGCTTGTCCCGTTCAGGGTTGCGGCGGGGTGCTGGAGCCTATCCCAGCTGCATTCGGGTGGTAGACGGGGTACATCCTGGACAAGTCACCACCTCATCACAGGGCCAACACAGATAGACAGACAACATTCACACTCACATTCACACACCAGGGACCATTTAGTGTTGCCAATCAACCTATCTCCAGGTGCATGTTTTTGGACGTCGCCGGCATACTTGCCAACCTTGAGACCTCCGATTTCGGGAGGTGGGGGGTTGGGGGGGGGGGGGGGGGAGCGTGGTTAAGAGGGGAGGAGTATATTTACAGCTAGGATTCACCAAGTCAAGTATTTATAAATGATAAATGGGTTATACTTGTATAGCGCTTTTCTACCTTCAAGGTACTCAAAGCGCTTTGACAGTATTTCCACATTCACCCATTCACACACACATTCACACACTGATGGAGGGAGCTGCCATGCAAGGCGCTAACCAGCAGCCATCAGAGGCAAAGGGTGAAGTGTCTTGCCCAAGGACACAACGGACGTGACTAGGAAGGTAGAAGGTGGGAATTGAACCCCAGTAACCAGCAACACTCAGATTGCTGGCACAGCCACTCTACCAACTTCGCCACGCCGTCCCCCGTTTCATATATATATGTATATATATATCTACATCCTGAAAATATGCAAACAAAACTGTGTTTAGATAATTGATACTTCAAACGTGCATAAATAAATCTTAAGGAATATAACATTAATTGGCTTCTGAGAGCTTCAAAATGTAATGAATAAAATTCTAAAGTTGTTGATAAACAAGCAATTATTTTAATAATTAAATATGGTCATTTTAAATGAATTATTATGATCATTTAAAATTAATTATTTCAAATATGTTTATTTTAATGTATAATTCTATGGCTGGATGTAATAAGGAGTCAGAAAAAATACAAATAAAAATACAATTAATTTTGATGTTTGTAGAAAAATATATTAAAAATGTATTTAGTTTTTTTTTTTAAAATTAATAAATATATTTATTTTTAGGTAAGATTAACATAATAATACAATTTATCTCTAGTCTAGATGATTTAGTTCTTGTCACCCTGTTGTCCTCCCGTCTCTTCCCCGAGGATGGCTCCATGAGCTGGGCAAACGCCTGGAGATGCCCTACGTCAACAACACGGTCGGCGGCCCGTCGGTGCGCAGCTCGTACATCGCCGCCCTCTACTTCACCCTCAGCAGCCTGACCAGCGTCGGCTTTGGCAACGTGCGCGCCAACACGGACGCCGAGAAGATCTTCTCCATCTGCACCATGCTCATCGGCGGTATCCCGGACGCCTCGTATGGAATAACGTGATTGGGCAGGCACGCTGTTTATATCGTGGGAAAGCGGACGTGAAAAAAGGCTGTCCTCACTCAGGTCCACATGGAGCTGGAGGGGGCGTGGCCTCCAGCTCCGGCTGAAAATCGGGAGATTTTCGGGAGAATATTTGTCCCGGGAGGTTTTCGGGAGAGGCGCTGAATTTCGGGAGTCTCCCGGAAAATTTGGGAGGGTTGGCAAGTATGGTCGCCGGTGTACACGGAGGGAAGCCATGCAGTCACGGGGAGAACATGCAAACTCCACACAGAAAGATCCTGAGCCCGGGGATCGAACCCAGGACCTTCGTAATGTGAGGCACATGCACTAACCCCTCTGCCCTGTGCCACCGTACTGCCTCGCAAGATACTTTACTTTATTTGCTGTAAAACAAACAACACAAAAAAAACAAGCACCCAATTACGATGAAGTAAATTATTAATTCAAAAGATAATATACCAATAAAGCAAAAAACTTCCCTATAACAATACATGCTAGGGTGATTTTTTTTTACCATCACTAGTTTACTAAAGCTATGTGCTAACTAACTATCTAGCAAGCTGCATAAAGATTTTTTGATTCCCCATAAAACAGCAAAACATAATCTAACGCAAGCTGGATATACCAGTAGTTATTATTGTACTCCCTGCAATAAAAAGCATAAGAAAGAAATACCTTAATATCAACATTTATTTTGCTGAAATGAACATCAGCTAACCAAGGTTTTTTACTCGTCTAAGACGAGTAAACTAGGGATGGGCGATACCACACTTTAAGGATTCGATACGATACCGATACTTTTTCTTGCATTTTCATCGATACCGATACCATTAATTTCAATTTTTGTCAGTCAAAAATATTATTACTATTATTATTTAAGACAAATCACAAGACAAATACAGACCATTTATACCACATTTATTATGGTCAATATATAATAAAAGTAAAATTAAAATAAATAACATTAAATATGAAAAATAAATTAAATATTATATATAATAATAATTATATATTATATATAATAATAATTAGATACTAGGGCTTTCCAATTAACTGTCAAATCCGAATCGCAAGAAGCTGCAGTTATTTTTTAAAGTTTGTGATATAATTAGCAATTAATGAAATATGAAATAGGCTAATGTTTTCGAAATGTAAGAAATCATGTTACAGATTAAAACCAAAATCACATTCAATCATATATTTCAAGATTTTCTTGGAAAAAAATAGAACTGTAATGCAAAGATGAAGAATCTCCAAATTGTATCTCTTTCTTATCTTGTTTTAAATACTCAAGCAATTTTCAACTAACAGTAAATTCCCCTGTGTGGAAATTATTTGAATTTAGGATAATCATTTAAACAAAAATATTCAGTAAAAAAATAAAATAAACAATGCCTGACACTGGATATGCCTGGCTGCATCGCTGTCGGCTGGCTGTGTGTGTGTTGCACGTTGACGACGCTCATTCGCTGTCTCCTGTCACGTGACTGGGCCAGCTCTATACTCTGCCAGGTACAGGGGTGTCCCAGCACATAGTGAGTCATCAAAAACATCTGAAAGTGATGCTTGCACCCCCCACACGCTGTTTTTTGGTTTATATCGATACTTTTTTCAGAAAAGTGATGCCAAATGAGTAGCGTGTGAGTATCGATACCACAGGATCGATACGCACATCCCTAGAGTAAACCTTGGCACGGTGTCTTTCTAATTATTCTTTAGTGTCACACAAGTTGTAAAGAGATGCCAACCATAATCACATAAAAATGTATTAAAATCAAACAAAGTGAACCCACTCACCTTTTTAAAGACGTCTGACAAACATGTCACAGACAGGAAACAATCAGCATCGGCCGGTTTTCGTCGAAAATATGTGATCGCCATTGTTGATAAATGACTTTTTAATGATCCTCTGGCTGACACCGTGTGTCTTTTTAGTGGCCCAGTTGATAAACTAGCAGCTAATTATTTGTCTCCATAGACAGTGTAGAGCCTTTTCCCTAAGTTGACAATAGTCACCTGACAAATAAACTATACGTTTCTTAGCATCTTAAGTGTCATTATTAACCAGGGGCAGGCATGCTAACAGCTAAGCTACATGCTAAACTAGCAAGAAACAACAGAAGAACTATGCGCTTAGTCAAGTTTAAGAAGTGTAGAAAGAAAGAAAGCAGATATTAACAGGAAATTAACAAGTAGATTAATAAGAGTCGAAGAAAAGATAATATAATAACACAGTCTGTACACCACACGTAAGAGGACAAATCCATCTGTAAATTGGTGGTGTCGATACCGAGAGCAGTATCAGTGTACCAACGATACTAGAATGATAACATCGATATTTTTATTTTCTCAAAAAGTTTTACTTTTTTGTTAATGTTTACAAACTCAGGGAATAGTTCCTAGTATTACTAGTAAATAAGTAGTGAATAGTAGTTTTTACTTTTATTTAGTTATTGTGCACAAACAATAGTATGCCATAACAGAATAAGGAAGTAGTTGAAATATTGTGCTGATATTGTTAAAGTGTCAATAGCACTCATCATGAATATATTGAACAACCTACTGTTAATAGAGATGCCGATCTCACTCATGGATGATATGATGATAGGATATTGGTATCGAAATCGGCAGCATAAATCCCTGATCGGAACATCGCTAGCAGGGTTTCCCACACATTCATTTATTTGTGGCGGCCCGCCACGAAAGAATTACGTCCTCCACAAATAAAATTTAAAAAATTTAAAAAACAAATTAAAATTTTTTTTTTTTTTGTTGTCCTCTCCAGCTTCTCAGGCAAATCATATAGTTGATGTAGATGCCCATATCGGCTGTTCAGATTTACTTTACAAAAGAGAAGTGTAGGATACTTCTCTTGTTGCCTTATTTGTATTTGACTTTATTAAATGTATTTATATTAGAAACACAACATGTGTATATAACAAAGGGTGCAAAGTCTGCAGGCAGTAGGAAACACATGGTTAAGTGTAGGGAGTAAAACTGATGGCAGTCTAAAGTTCAAGATTTTTGGAGCTCTTTGTTCAGTGGATCAGATGTTTGATGAAGCTCTGTGCCTATCTACCACCACTACTGTTTTCTGTTTATTTGTTACTGACTGTGGCAGGACACCTCTGCCTCTGTTTCACTTTATGTTGCTGGTAAATAATATGGTTGTAGTAGTAGGCTAAAGTTAAATTATTTAGTATGCACTAATTAAAGGGCCAGAGCTTTGAGACATTTTAGCTTTTATATTTTATAACATATATTTTTTGTAAGAACCACAATTAATAAATATATTTCAGTGAATAACTTATTGTTCAAATCTGTTTATAAATATGTACATAAAGTGTTGTAATTATATTGTAAAATGGATGGATGGATGGACGTTTAAAACAAAACGGTTATTATTAATTAGTAAGTATACATTTTTTGAGCCTTTTTAGAGAAAATCAAATCATTGTAGTAAATTATGCAAATTACTCGATGATGTCATGGTGACCACGCCCATAACCACGCCCCCGCCGCCACAGGTATCTTGGCAGTTTATGGGAAACACCGGCTAGTCACAATGCATCAGTTTATTGTGTGAATGCTGTAAAGTGCAAAAATCCCAGATGGTTTTCCGGGACATTTTATACCATCCATCCATCCATCCATCCATCCATCCATTTTCTAACGCTTATTCCCTGGAGCCTATCTCAGCTACAATCGGGCGGAAGGCGGGGTACACCCTGGACAAGTCGCCACCTCATCGCAGGGCCAACACAGATAGACAGACAACATTCACACTCACATCCACACACTAGGGCCAATTTAGTGTTGCCAATCAACCTATCCCCAGGTGCATGTCTTTGGAGGTGGGAGGAAGCCGGAGTACCCGGAGGGAACCCACGCAGAGAACATGCAAACTCCACACAGAAAGATCCCGAGGCCGGGATTGAACTCACGACTACTCAGGACCTTCGTATTGTGAGGCAGACGCACTAACCCCTCTGCCACCGTGCTGCCAACATTTGATACCTATTGACAATAAATACCTGCACAACTCTCTTATTCCTCAACATATTTAAACCATTTTACCATCAACATTTTTCCTGGTTCCCAAAATTCCCACATTTCCACTCTTTTTTTTTTTTTTCTCGACTATTCCTTCCACATTTTTCAACCGTTCCACCAACTAACGCTAACATGTTAGCATTCTAACCTTTGAAGCTAATTTTGGAGCCCTACACCTCAGAGTCACACTGTATAACATTGGTACTTGACACATGCTAACTGTTAGCATGCTAACTTTTTCAGCTAGGTTTATAGTTGTAGGCCTATACACCTCTTTCTCATAACTTCATACTTCACACATGCTAACGTTAGCATGTTATTTTTTCTTTTAGCTGGTTTTGCTGATAGCCTTAAGAGTTTTATATTTTATAAATTGGCCGGCGTGCTGCCCGTTAGCATTCACACACAATTTCTCCCAAAATGTCCTATTCTATTTTAAGTATGAATGCGTATGAATCTTTTTTTTATTTTTATTTCTGGTTTTACGCTTGTCACACTTTTCCTCTTGTAATCTGAACCCCAAACTTTGGTTTGAATTCCATAAATGGTTCCACATTTGTGGGCCATGGGACTGCATTTTGAGGCTTTGATGTCGTCACGCTACAAAGATGTGCACGTTGAAAATATGAGCAAGTTGTGAACAGGAAAACCAAAATTCACATTTATTCGATATCAAACAGGAGTTGAATTAAATACCAGCTGACGACAGGCTCTCACAAAAACAACAAAATGACAGAAACCCAATCAGCGCGGCAACAACCTTTTTCTTTTGTTTTCACCCAAATAGTTCTGTTAATAAATTAAAAGGAAGATCCGCAAAATGCCATAAAACACATTTGCTTCGCGTGAAAAAAAAGAAGAAAAAAATCCCTTGATCAAACGTGTGGATTTACATTTCTTCAAATACTGCTTCTTAAAAACAAAATAAAAACAAACAAGTCAAGTGTGAGAGGAAAAAAGAAAATCCTCCATTTTTAAGAACTTTATACGAATAAGAGTCCTATTAACATTAACTACTGAACGCTTTCCAGTTCTTTTTTTGTTTTGTCCTTTTACATGTTTTGTAACCTTTTACACGAGTGGTACAGCAAAATATATTTCTTTAGCTGTTACTTCGACAATGTGCAATAGAGAAAATATAAGGCCTGAGTCTGAATTAGTGGTTTTCCTCCCTCAAAAAAAGACCCCCCCCGGAGTGTCAGGAGTTCTTTACCGGGAATATTGAGAGGTTTTCTTTAATATCCATGCTGCGTTAGTCCCACAGCAGAGTCCACATTCAGGCCTCAGAAGAACATGTGCAAAAAGTCTGATCAACCCGAGGCGCCCCCCCCCTCTTGTGGGGGCTCAGAGGCTGGTGATGAGCTGCATTTGTCCGTCACTGGGGGCGTCGCCCTCCCCTTCCTCAGAGGCGGGCGGGGGCGGCACGTATCCGTCGCTGGTCACTCGGTTTATGTGGTAGTAAGAAAGAGGCGGCGCGTCACCGAGCTCGGGCATGCTTTTGTGATACGTGTCCTCACCTGGGATGGAAGGGGGGCGCTCCCCCTCTCCTCCCTCCTCCTCCTCAGGGGGGTACGGCGAAGCCGAGGGCGAGTCCCTCAAGTTGGGCATGCTGGTGTAAAGCGAGTCCCTGTTGTTGCTCGCGTCCTCCGCCGCCGTCGTCACAGTCTCGTCGCCGATCTCCAGGCGCCGGGGGGCCTTTTGGGCGCTGTAGAGCAGGGAGTGAGTCCTCTGGGGCAGGAGGGGGGCCTCCAGGGCTTCCTTGTGGTGGGGGTGCAGGAGCAGCTCCAAGGGCGCCTGGCCTCCTCTCTGCGGGGACGAGGCCTCCACGCGGTCCGCCACGCCGGCGTCGTCCTCGCTGCCGCTGCCCCGGTCCACGGGCAACCGAGTCTGGGGCGCGTCGGTCCCCCGCGGGGCGTCGCGGACCTTGGGGGCGGCGCGGGGCCGCAGGTTGTTGTGCACAATCTCGGATATGATCATCTTCTCGAAGGCGGCGTCGTGCAGGTTGAGGCCGCCCACGTCGCCCGGGGCTCGCACGCCCACCGCCTCATAGTCGTCCTCTCGGAGGGAGTAGCTGTTGTTGAAGTTGCCGTTGAGGGGGAGGGTGTCCATGGCGCTGATGTCCCGGCTGTTGCTCAGAGAGTGCTGTCCTGCAGACAATGCCAACACAAGGAACACGTCACGTTACATCTTACGTCTTCAACATCACATGTCATCTTTCCTTCAACACAAATACCGTATTTTCCAGACCATAGGGCGCACCGGATTAAAAGGCGCACTGCCGATGAGCGGGTCTAATCAGGTCTTTTTTCATACAAAAGGCGCACCGGATTATAGGGCACATTAAAGGAGTCATATATATATATATATATTTTTTTCTAAATGTAAAACACTTCCTTGTGGTCTACATAACATGTAATGTTGGTTCTTCGGTCAAAATGTTGCATAGATTATGTTTTACAGATCATCTTCAAGTCGCTTTCTGACAGTCACTTCAGGATGCGCTGTTTTGTGGGCGGTCTTATTTACGTGGCGACAGCGTCTTCTCCCCGTCGTCTTTGTTGTAGCGGTGTAGCGTGCAAGGACGGGAGTGGAAGAAGTGTCAAAAGATGGAGCTAACTGTTTTAATGACATTCAGATTTTACTTCAATCAATAACGGAGCAGCATCTCCTCATCCGTGGCTCTCTAGTGCAACAACAACGCCGGAAATGTGTCCCGTGAAAAACCGTCCGACCGGAACTCTAATAACTAAAGTTCCTAGGGTGAATAATGTAAACTCACTACACCGGTTTGTTTTAGCGCTTTCATGGCGAGTTTACTGACAGATATTAGTAAGAACTTTACACTACTTTATATTAGAAATGGCAACAGTGGAAGATGAATGTTCAATAACAAGAAGATACAGAAAAAGAAGAAGCTCATCGACTACGGTGTTGGCACGGACTACAAAGGCGGACGGGTGCAATTTCTTTTAGGATTTATGCAGATCCCAAATACAGATCAGCAGGTACCAGAAGGTAAAAAAAGTTGCTTTTGCATAATATTGCGAAGCAAAACGTCAGATAATGTCTTACCTTATACACACACCATAATAATACTCGTATGTTGAAGCACAGTACAATCCATCAAGCGGTGCGGCTTCATAGCTTACCAAAGTCGTACTAAAACATTTTGATAGATTTTTGAGCACCGTGTGTAATGTTCTATATTTTCAATGGAACATATAAAATGTTGGTGTTGTTTACTGGCATCATATTGCAGTCTACACGTATCTCTTATGTGTGACTGCCATCTACTGGTCACGCTTATCATTTCACCATGTACCAAATAAAATAGATTCCAGGTCGGTAAGCATAACCAAAATTATTCCGTACATTAGGCGCACCGGGTTATAAGGCGCACTGTCGAGTTTTGAGAAAATGAAAGGATTTTAAGTGCGCCCTATAGTCCGAAAAATACGGTAATCCACCAAAGAAGTGGCAATTAGCTAGTGGCAATGTTCCACTTCAGTGTGGAAAATCATCATGGTCACTAATCTAAGACTACTGTCCACAAGAATAAGGCGACTTTTCATTTGTACCCACAGCCTGTCATGTGCATGCCACAGCAACAGGTGGCGCATAAACCCTCATTGCAGCCAATCAGAAGGAAAAAGAAATGTACATTTTTATTTATTGATTTTTTTTTTTGACTCAAGCCATCTCTAGATTATGTTAACTAAATTGTCATATATTATAACTACATTGCAGAACTGTTAACATAATAGCACATTTAATAACAAATAAATAGGTCACATGAATTAAACAGGTATTCTATAACTAACTTACTGTTAAAATAAAGTATGTTTAATTAAACACAAAATAAAATATAAAATGTATGTTATCTAAAAATACAATAAATATTACACATGTGATACAGTAACAGAAGCAGGCAAACAAGAATTTTTAAATGATATTTAATTATTTAAGTTGAACTAAACATTATGAAATAATAGACATACAATCAAAAATTTAAAAATAATAACAGAATAAATGAACATTAATGAATTAATTAAAAACACTAGGGCTGCGGCTATCAATTATTTAATAATCGAGTTATCTATTGATGTTTTGTCCGATTAATCAAGTAATCGGATAAAACACACTCTATAGCCGAAATACGTATTTTAGGGAAAATAGTTAAAATATACAACAATTTGTCTGCTTGCCATAACCTCTTTTCGTATTAAAAAAAAAAAAATGCTCATCATCAACATTGTATGTATTTATGTATGTACTGTATAAGTATATACAATACATATATATAATATACAGTACAAGCCAAAAGTTTGGACGGACCTTCTCATTCAATGCGTTTTCTTTATTTTCATTGTAGATTGCCACTGAAGGCATCAAAACTATGAATGAACACATGTGGAGTTATGTACTTAACGAAAAAAGGTGAAATAACTGAAAACATGTTTTATATTGTAGTTTTTTCAAAATAGCCACCCATTGCTCTGATTACTACTTTGCACACTCTTGGCATTCTCTTGATGAGCTTCAAGCACACCTGTGAAGTGAAAACTATTTCAGGTGACTATCTCTTGAAGCTCATCAAGAGAATGCCAAAAATGTGCAAAAAAGTATTCTGAGCAAAGTGTGACTATTTTGAAGAAACTAGGATATAAAACATGTTTTCTGTTATTCCACCTTTTTTTGTTTAGTACATAACTCCACATGTGTTCATTCATTGTTTTGACGTCCCTTGTGTGGGCTCTGTGCCGAGGATGTCGTTGTGGCTTGTCCAGCCCTTTGAGACTTTTGTGATTTAGGGCTATATAAATAAACATTGATTGATTGATTGATTGATTGATTGATGCCTTCAGTGACAATCTACAATGTAAATAGTCATGAAAATAAAGAAAACGCATTGAATGGGGAGGTATGTCCAAACTTTTGGCCTGTACTGATATATATATATATATATATATATATATATATATATATATATATATATATATATATATAAATACATATATATATATACATATATATATATACACATATATATATATACACATATATATATATATATATATATATATATATATATATATATATATATATATATATATATATATATGTATATACATATATATACATATATATACATATATATATATATATATATATATATATATATATATATATATATATATATATATATATATATATATATATATGGTAAATGGTAAATGGGTTGTACTTGTATAGCGCTTTTCTACCTTTTTAAGGAACTCAAAGGGCTTTGACACTATTTCCACATTCACCCATTCACACACACATTCACACACTGATGGCGGATACATATATATACACATATATAAATACATATATATATATATATATATAAATACATATTTTATTATATGTAACTGCCTGTGCTATTTAGTAAAAGGTAAAACTATCTATAAAACGAGCCCTATTTTTGTGGACATGGCCTTCACAGCTGATCCTGAACAATAATGAGGAGAAAGCGACGGCAGGTAAAAACAACACAACAACATGAGAGCAGCACATGAAGCAGACACACAATACCAACACAAAGCAATGATTCACAACAAGCGTGTGTGTGAGGATGCTAACAATAAACTAAATTAAACAGATGGATTGCTGGCTCTTACACAAAGCACGTGCACACACACACACCCACACACACGATTCACTACACCACAACTCACATCAAGTGTGTCTGCTCAGGTTATCTGGCCTAAGAACAGCTGATGTGCAAAAGAAGTGGAAAAACAAGATGGTGGTTTTCAAATGTGCAGCATAAACAACAACAAATCACTCAAATAGGACAAGAAAATAAACACAAGTGTGGAGGCACAGAGAATTCAGTCGGCTCTCGTCCTTCAACATCATTTAAGGCTTTGCCCCTTTTTGGGGGGGTTTCTGTGCGGGGTTAGTGTCATGTCAGTGAAATTGAGTGCTCGACACTTTTGCAACAAGAATAAAAAGAAGGGCGAAGGCAAGGACGACTGAATCCTGGACTCAGCAGGTGAAAGGACTCAGTGGCAAGCACAAGTGGACTTAGGAGGGAACACAATTATTCTAACTCATGTTTGACTGCAAAAGTATTGCAACACTGCCAGCTTCTCGTTTCCTTCCTCACACCAGCATCACACCATCTCTTATCTATTATTACCTTCAATTGATGTCCATTTATTTTTGATCATTTAAAAATGTATATGTTTCTACATTGTTGTGCAATTTATTGTAATTATTTTGCTCATTTGTGTGCACTTCAAAACATATTTGACATTATTATGCAGAGTTGTATACATGTTTTAGAATATATCATTGCAGTGCAAGGAGAAGTCATACTCCAATACATGTATAATATTTTATAGTTTTGAATACATCTATTCATTATTGCACAACGGAAGCAGGACAATTTAAGCTTTTTGGGTCTTCCTGCTCCTTTTCGGATAGACACCATGTTTCTTTTTCAATTGGATTGTAATATTAGTATTTTTTTTTAAGGTACAGTAATGAAAATGCTTACTTTTTTGGATTGTGTTGAAGATGGTTTGTTGTATTCGAATTCATAATAAATTGGTTAAAGGTCCGTGTACCTTCCCTTCCGTTCATTCTATTTCAAATTCTTAAATGCAAATCAAAAAACACATTTCGGACCATTTTTTCTATTTTAATTTCTGAAAGAATACTTGGACAACTATTTAATGACACTTTTTTTAAAACGACAACAGGACGCCTGCTGAACAAAGATGTTAGCGTTTTGCTAAAAACATGCTAAACGCAAAGGAAAAGCTAAAATACTGCTTCCGGCTCAATCTGTCACCACACAGACAACCACGAATTTTTGCACTTTGGATGAACATTTTTTTTCGATTTTTGTGTATATCTGGAAAAATGTAAATCCATAAAAGGAAAACATCACAAAATCAAATTTTATGGCAATATTTTCATGAAAATCAACCTTTTTTTGTCATATATAATAAAAATCGAAAAACGGCCCTAATTCTATTTTTTTATTTGCGTTTCAGAATTGGAAATAAAATAAACGGATGGTACACAGACCGTTAATAAATGTACTTATTCAATGTTTGATTTTTGTTTATTTTTTCGGATTGTATTCTGATAAAGAATTAATAAACAAATAAGGATGTATCTTTATTTTTTCCATCTAAATAGCAGATACAATCATCTAGATACAGGACAGGTTAAAAAAAGTATTACATATTGAGAGGGACCTTCGGTAGAAAAATGGATGGATGTATGGCAAATTCAAAATACATTTTTCAAAAAAAAAAAACCCACTTTTTTTCCACTTTACTACAGGGTAATAAAAATAACTGTATACACCAGGGGTCCCCTAAATTTTTGACCGGGGGCCATATATAGATATAGATATATATATATATATATATATATATATATATATATATATATATATATATATATATATATATACACACACATATATATATATACACACATATATATATTTATATATATATATACACATATATATATATACTGTATATATATACACACACACACACACACACACACACACACACATATATATATATATATATATATATATATATATATATATATATATATATATATATATATATATATATATATATATATATATATATATATATATATATATACTGTATACATACATATACATATATGTATATATATGTATATATATATATATGTATGTATTAGGGTTGCACATCTCTCTCTGATAAACGATTCGATATGCATCTAGATACACAGGTTACGATTCGATTCAAAAACGATATCCTTTTATTACAGACCGATTCGATTCGATTCGATTCCGAACGATACGATTCGATTTGACGGTTAATATTCAAGACTCCAAATCCCCAAGCATTGTGGCTTTATGGCACTGGCAAAAAAAACAGAACAAAAAAATCACATGTCAATGTATTTATCTTTAGACATGGACCAAAACAATTCTGGCTGAATTGTAGGATGGAAACTCCAGAGGTAAAAGTAGCACAGAATAGTAACAACAAAGTGCAATATTTCAGCCTGAGCATAGTTTTGAACACTAGAGGTAGGTAACAAAGATTCAATATTTCAACCTGAGCATATAGTGTTTTGAACACTAGAGGTAGGTAACAATGAACACTAGAGGTAGGTAACAATGAACACTAGAGGTAGGTAACAAAGGTGCAACATTACAATGTAAACAAGTTACACACCTATAACACATCTCAAAATGTGGCAACAATGAGCACAGTGACAAGTGCTTTGTGTAAAAGAATAGAGAAAATAAATACATATGTAAAAAGAAAAATCTAACTACTGTGTGTGAGGTACCGTTTCCCAGGTCAAAGAGCAGTAGTTCACTTACACTATGCCTGGGCATTTTCATCATCACTGTCCTCTGTTTTTTTGGAGGGCAGATTTTTTTTTAGGAAAATCAACTGATCCACATGCCCATGTTTGAGCAGACTACGTTTTGTGGAAACAATGTCTCCCGCAGTACTGAACACACGTTCAGATTACGTGTGTTTCACTTGATGTACTTTTTTATGCCGAAAGAGGCGATTTCAGCCACTTGAATGACGGCGAAATCATTAAAGGCTCACAATTTTTAATCCATCCACAAGTAAAGAAAACTTGGATTATTTCACTTTATGTACTTTTTTATGCCGA